>NC_135537.1:181097604-181276373 GCF_045843805.1 Urocitellus parryii | reverse complement strand
GTCCCAGTAGCGGCCGAGGCTGGGGTGACCTGGTCCCGCGGGAGCCGGGGGCTAGAGTGGCTCTGACGTCCCCTGAACGGCGGCACGTGGGAAGGGGCACTGCTGGCGCTGCGTTCTCCTGCTCCCTTAGTGCACAGGCAGCGTCCTCGCTCCTGGCTTGAGCAAGAGCCGCTTATGCCTCCAGCCCCCTGGCCTTCTTTCCCTCTGGTCCCCCTCAGGGTCCCCACGCCACCTGTGCTCCTTCCCAGTGCAGATCCACCCGTCCCGTCCCCATCAATCTGGCGACCGGCAGGCACACGCTCTTCCCAAGGGTCCTGGCTTGGCCCTTCTCCAGCTGCCCTCCAGCCCTGTCTATGTATCCCCTGGCTCCTGCCACACGGGCGGGAAGTCCAGGCTGCCCTCTGGTGCCAGGCTGCTGTGCTTCCTGCAGCCTCCTCTCCAACCCTGCTCAGCTTGGACACCTCGAGCCCAGGAATAGGCCCTGTTCTGTCCCACAACGCAGCCTCGAGCATCCCCAGGGAGTCTGCCTGCCCCCAGGCTGGGTGTTCTGCGGGCGGCCCCTGCCCCACGCCTGTCCACAGGGCCAGCCCATGGCAGATGCCCGCAGCCGCCTGCAGAGTGAGCATTCCCTGGTGTTTCTAGAAGCACCACCTGCCGTCGGTACCTCCCCAGCAGGGAGAACCCCAGGTGACCCAGGGAAGGCCAAGCCACACTGCTCTCCCGCAGTGGGAGGATGAGCATAGCCAGGGGCACCTGGTGTCACTTATGTGCCTCCGAGGGTCCAAGACCCGGGCCACCCCCAGTGAAGGCCCTCTGGGCTGGAGTGCGTCGTGGGATTAGGGGCTGCTGTGGATTGACCTTCCTGATTATGTTTGGCTTAGAACAAGGTTGAAATTGTTTTGCCTTCGCTGGGTACACAGAGCGGGCGTGGGAGGGCGCCTGGGGACGTGTGAGGTGGCAGAGAGAAGACACAGGACTCAGAGGCTGCATGCCAGCAGTCAGAGCCACTTGCACAGACACCTGTAAACAAACAAGGGCCAGCGAATGGGACGCCGTGCCCAGGAGGCCGATGACGGGAGCGGTGGGGGCCGAGGTCTCCGGTGCCTACTGTGCCAGGCATCCCCCTGTGTTGAGCCCTGAGTCTCCCTCTGACACTCGGTGAGGGGGATACTGTGGCTGCACAGAGAGGCAAACTGGGGCACAGAGAGGAGCCACTGGCTGGAGGTCACAGTGTGACTGGGTCCTGGCTCTAGGTGAGGCAGACCTGGGACCCTTGTCCCTGAGCCAAAGCCTCTCTGGGACACTGTGCCTGGTGAGACGGAGGCTGACCCCAGAACGGCTTCCTCGGGGACCAAGAGACAAGTCTGGGAGCACTGGGAGGGTCGCTGCCACCGACACCCAGGGTCCCACCTCCGGGGAGCAGCCTGCGGTCTGGGGGACACTTTGAGGTAGGCAGGGGTGCCTTCTCGTTTTGCAGAGGATTTAAATCCCTAGCACTCGACACGGAGGCTTGCGCCTCTTAGACCTTGCACGTCTCTTTGGGATGAGAGTCTGCTGGGGGCGTGGGTGGTCTTTCTCTGGGAGTTTTGACCCCTTCCCCAGGGTCCCAGCTGTGCCCAGCCATTACCTGACCCCCAGCTCCATGTCCATATCTGAAGGAAAGCGCTCTTGTGCCCAGTGTAGCTCAGGAAGGTGCCGCTCCCTCTAGAGGCAGCTCCCTGTGGGCCTGAAGCTGGGGAGTGGCCTCTGCCCTCCTAGGTGAGGCCCAGGTGGTCCTCTTCCCTCTTGGCTAACTCTCCTCCGTGGAGTCAGACTGTGGGCGCTGAAGACGGCCAGGTCCTCCCTGCTGTTCCCATTCCGTGTGGCCTGGCTCTTCCAGAGGTCATCAGACTGCAGTGCGGTCACCGTGGCAGTGGAGATGGCTGCTAGTTGTGTGAGGGCTTGCTGCCAGGCCGCAGCCTTCGTTGCCTTCCACCTCGGGCTCTGGGCAGCTCTGTCTCCTGAGTGGACGGGGCAGCTCCCTGTGCCCAGTCCGCATGGCGGGAGATTCACGGGGCTTTGCTGTCGGCCTGGCTACTCTCCCCCCGGGGCCCGGGGCCTTAGTTTTGTGGGCAGAGCCCAAGGGGAAAGAGGAGGAGCCTGGCTGTGCTCCTCGGAAGGGGACCCAGCGGGGACTCTGGGGACCCCCACTCCTCAGGTCCTGAAATCCTGCTCACAGGACCCAGAGCTGAAGCACGGCAGAGCAGCCACCGCGTCCCCTGCTGGTTGTCAAGGCAACGCCTGGGCTGCCGGAACCCGGGGGGGGGAGCCCACCTCTGCACTGGCGCCTGGGCTGGGAGCTACCTGGGCTCCCCCAGACGCCTCTCAGCTGGAGGAGGGCTCCTGGGCTGTTCTCTCCTATTGTGATGGGAATGTCACCAGACGGGGCTTCAAGGAGGTCCACCAAGGAGGTCCACCAAGGAGGTCCACCAAGGAGGTCCACCAAGGAGGTCCACCAAGGAGGCAGTGGGACCTCAACTCACCCCAGGCAGGTTCTTGAGTTTTGCTGCTGAAAAGAATTTCAGGTCATGTCAGAACACGCCACAAGCAAAGGACACAGTTAAAGGACAGCAAAGCAAAGACATGGGCACCCCAAAGCCAGAGTGCGGATGCCCTTCCTCTTGGAGAAGATGAGCCACACGCCCAGGTTGAGCTCTCTGACTGTTCATGGAATTTTCCTGGAGAGGAAAGTCCAGTTTCCCAGGCCAGCTTTCATGAGACTCAAACCCCATGTTGACCACTCAATATTGGGGTTCAGGGTGGTTCTTCCTGGTTCAGCAGTCCAGTCGGGGGTCAGTTGTGGGCACCTGGGATCTGATGACACCCCATCTGATAAGATGTTGGCTTCGGTTAACCTGGTTACAAGCATTCACTGGTGGTTTTGTTCACCTAACTAAAGAGACGGGCAGTACTGGTCATGCTCACAGACCTCGGGCTCCATCTGGTAAGGGTCTCTTCTGTGTCCCCGAGAGCCCCCGGATCTCAGAAACACTGGGCTGTTAGTACGTTGTAGGATAAGAACCCTTCAGCCTGTCCTGGGGTTTCAAAAGTCCAGACTTTTTCCACTTGGAAGCTGAGGCCCAGGTCAGTTCTTGCTGCGCCATCAGCTCCCCCAGAAGTCAGTACTGCAAACACTCAGTCAGTAGCCGTCATTCACAGGTTCTGTTTCTTCAAATTCCCCCACTTGTTAAATTCATCGGCAACCCTCAGATCAATGGCAGACGCAGTTTTGTGGTCATTCACGGACACACGGAGCCCCAGGTTTGAGCAGCCTGGTGCATGTCTTCCTGGCCTGGGTGACCACCGTGACCCCCTGTTCCGATTCTCAGAATCCTGAAAGCCACTGTCTTTTCCGGGGTCTCTTTTCTTCTCTGCTTTCCATGATTTGGGTTTTTCCTCGGTGACTTCACTCTTTACCAAGCCCCCTACGCAGTGCTGAAGGGTTGTCCCCTGATCTTAAGCACAAGGAGGCTGTGGAGTGACTTCCAGAGTGAAGCGTGCTCTGGGGTCCAGCACAGAGGGCTGCTGGCCATGACTCCAACACCCGAAAACCAACAGTTTGTATTAAATAAGGCAACGCCGTGAAAATAAGGTCACATATTGACAAAACGGTTGTGGCCAAAGCTTCAGGGAGCCCAGCCCGGCTCCCGCTGGAGCCCGGGTTCAGTATTTGCTAATTCAGCGTTCACGGCGACTTTACGGGAAGAACTGAGTGGATAATGACAGCAGCTGTACCTTGCTCATGTGTGAGTCGGCGGGGCGGGGCGGGGCAGGGGGCCGTGGGTCAGTGGGGCCTGCTTTCAGGGAATCCTTCTGGTCTGGCTCTCCTGGCCTGGCAGAGGCACAAGAGGCCCCTCACAGGCATCGGAGCTCCGCCCTGCCACCAGCCTGCTCGTGTCCACTGGCCCCAGTGCGTCTCCTCCAGGCCACCCCCGAGAGCTGGGTGACATCACTGCTCTGTGGGAGACTCTGCAAAGCCACCCAGCAAGGTGGAATGGTTGGGGCCACACCATGGACACTTACATTTTACCTTTGAGGTGGAGATGTGGGCAGGGTGGCCGAGCCAGAGGACCCACACCTGGGCTGCAGGGAACGTGGGGAGGAGCCCTGGCTGGAGCTGAGGGCAGTCTCTCTGAGGATGTCCCAGGAATGGAAGGTGGCAGTGGGTAGCCCCACAGCTGCTCTGGTTGCCCTGGGTCCCCCAGTCCTGGCAGGACTGAGTGTCAATGTGGGAGGTTCCCCAAAGGCCTATTGTTAAAGGTGTGGCCCTTAGCAAGCTGCTACCAGGAGCCATGGGGATTAGAGGGAGTCAGGTCGCTGGGGGCGGGCCCTGGAGTGTCCCTGGGGCCCTGGCCTCTCTCTGCTTCCCGGCTGCATGAATTAACTGGCCTCGTCCATCACATACTCCCGCTGTGGTGCATTGGACCCCCACAGGCCCAAAGCCACAGGGCCGGGCATCTGTGGATTGAGACGAGGCCAAGAGCCCGGCAAACCTTTCCTCCTTTCAAGTGGATTATGTCAGGCATCTTGTCCCCGTTGCTGGAAACTCACAGTGACCGGCGGTGTTTCTGCAGAGACATCTCATCCCACTGATAACAGGCAAGCTCGCCAGCCTCACCCACCCAATGGGACCAAGACAGCTGTCCCCCACGTGGGTGGCCTGGCACTGCGCGGGGAGAGAGGGAACCGGCTAGTTAATTAACACTGCGGCACAGGGAGCAAGAGGCAGGGGGAAAGTCAGGGCGACGGACACATTCTTAGGGACATTCTTCTGACTCTGGGTTGAGCATGACGCCCAGGCGGAGGACCTGGCCTCTCGCCAGGCCTTGCTGGGCAGACCTGCTGTGCTGGGAAGAGGGGGCTGCAGGTCTGCAGGAGCCGTCCGACTAGATGGTCTCTTGAAGTCTGGCACCACGTGGCCTCCTCCACCGCCTCAGGCAGCTCCCTGGCTCCTCAGCAGCAAAGAGAGCTGTTCCCCTCCCGTCCCCTCCAGGGCCTTTGATACCAGGTGTGTGGGGAGGAGGGGAGAGGAATCAACAAATTAATTAATGTCCTTTATTTTCACTTCAAACAAATAAGGTGATTTTTTTAATGGAACAGGTTGCCCACCAATAAAAGGCCATTAAAGGATGAACATGGGCTCCCGATGGGCAGGCGGGCATCTCTAGATGCCCCTCCGCCCCAGACTGATGTGTACAGCACCGGTTCCTCCAGGAGCTGATGCCTGGCATTGGCAGCCTGGCCGAAGAAGTGGAGCTCTGGGTAGATGCTTATTCTTACCAATTAAAAAAGAAAAAGAAAAAAGAAAAGAGGTGTCGTCCCAGCTGCACCCAGGGCAGGAGCTCAGGGCAGAAGCAGCTGGTGGCCTGGACAGGCGGAGAGGTGGACACATGGGCTGTCCTGTTCACCTTCCCAGGGAGGGGAGTGGGCTTGTTGGGTGGGGGCAGAGTTTCAGTTGGGGTGATGAAAAGGGGTTTTGAAGATGGACGTCGGGAAGGGCACCCTGAGAAATGGTCAAGACCCTGGGGTAAAGGGGCTGCGTATCCGTGGGCAGAGGCCAATGCTCAGGAAACCTGGCTGGTGGCTCCCGGGGAAGCGCTGCTCAGGGTCTGCTGAGGAAGGGTGGGTGAGATGCCATAGAAGCAGCTGCTGTGGTCACGAGCAGGACTGTGTGGCGGACCGGTTTCTATTCTGCGCCTTTTGTGTCATTAGTGGGGCTCTGGGTCCCCTCTCAGGTGCTGACACTTGGCACGTGGCTCCAGCCTGACCTGACATCTTTGTATTTTAAAGAACAATTTTCTGATTTTATCTGGGAATTTTCAAGGTGTTCCTCTGGCCACAGATATCAACGGGTCTCCAATCCTTGGCACCCGTCGTAAGGCATGCTCCCAGCAAAAGCATGTCCACAGGCTGCTGTCTGCAGGCGGCCACTGAGTTTAGGGCTTCGTGCGTGCGTGGCACATCTGTTTTGACCTCACGCCCGATGATCTCACGAGGAAAGCTGTGGGCAGATGAGAAATAATGTTTGCCGAGTGTGGCGTGGGGGGTACTGTCTTCACAGCTTACTCTGGGACCAGAGGTACTTTGGCAAGCGTGTTTGTGATTAAAAGACCCCTGGAAAGGACAGCTGAATGGCGACGGGCTGGGAGGACGGACCAGACGTGGTTCTCTCCTCTTGTCGGTGTGCTGAGGGTTCTGTGTCCGGGTCGTTATTCTGCGCCTCTCCTTGCCTGTTTTCACGTCTTCTCCTTGGGGGAGAGTCAGACCCGCTTCCTCTGTGAACAGTGTCTCCCAGTGACGGGGCCGCTCTGGGGGCCAAATGCTGTCTCTCTGAACTCGTCACACTCAGGATGGGGCCTGACTGGTCCTTGTGTGTCCAGGGGGGCTGGGGCGAAGGCCCGGGACTGTGGGTCTCAGTGGCTTCCTGCTCGGATGGCCTGGTGAGCTGCAGGCCCTCGGTCTCCCACCTTCCCTTCTGACTCTCAGAGGTCAAGGCTCCTGGGTCAACAGGAGCGGGTAGAACTCAGTCTGTGTTCAATATTTAAATCCTGCCTTTCCTCCTGAGAGAGGAAAACCGGCAGGGGCTGCGGCTTTGGCACCCAGTGGAGCCCTTAGACTCTGGCACGCTCTCACGATGGTGTCCCGACAAGCCACCTGTGGCTCCTGGTCAGACCTGGAGGTCGCTGGGAGCTCACGCCGGGGGCACATGGGAGTGAGTGCCAGAGAGCACGCGCTCTGGGCCATGTGTGCAGAGGGGTGCTGGCCCTGTGCTGCTTGGGAAGAGGCGTCCATGGCGTTAACAGTGGAGACAGTCGCTGGGTGGCAGATGGCACAGGATGGGACCGGAGAGAACAGGAAGGACGCTCAGAGGCCTGGATGCTTAGGGCAAGTGCCACCTCGGTCTCCTCATTCTGGGAGAGGAGCTGCAGTGGTGGGAGGCACTGCCCGCCCTGTGCCCTGAGCTGAGGAGGGCACGAGGCCGCGCCCTGCTGGGAACATGAGGTGTTGTGGACCTGGCCACCGCGGGTCATGGCGGAGGTGGTACGGACGTGGTTCGGATGTTGCAGACAAAGTGTCCCGAGCACGACCTGTTGGAGGAGGCTCTCTGGACCCATCCCTCCTGAACCACAGCGAGGCTCCAGCCAGTGCAGGAGAGCAGGGCGGCTGCCGGTGACCCAGGCGGACAGCCCTGGTGCCACTGGGGAACAGCGGCAAGTGGAGAGCCGGGGACAACTGGGCAGGTGCCAGACACTGGGATGGAGCGGGCCCTGCCCTGTGGCTGTGTCCTGGCCCTTAGGGCCAGAAGTGGGGAGCTGCTGTAGGCAGGCGAGCTCACAGGAGAGCCGCCTTGTCCGTGCCAGCCCCAGGCACCTCAGGCAGGTGGGTGTCCCCTTGGCTCTTAGCAGAGCTCAGTGACAACCACAGCTCCAGGTGTGACAGGAGACAGGTGGTTGTGCCAGGCCGGGGCACCCTAAGGCAGACCAGGCACCTTCAGGGGGTGGCGGGAGGAGGAGCCGGGGAGGGAGGGGTGGCCAGCACAGAAGCAGGAGGCCCTCCCACCAGCCAAGCCGGCCTCTGCACTGTGGCTGCCCCACGGCCACCTTCCTCAGGCCAAGGGGGAGGAGTGACCCAGACCCGTAACAGGAGGAGGGGGCCGTGTGGTGCTGCCACTGGAGGTCTGGATTGACACGGTGATTCTGTGGCAGCCACATCAGGGTGAAGTGTCAGCAGAGCTTCAGCCGAGCACCAGCTGCGGGGGCCTCTGTGCTGCCAGCGGCCATCTTGCCGGAGGAGCAGCTGCAGGCTGGGCATCCTCAAGAAGGCCTGTGCCCCTGTGTGCGCACGTGTGCACGTGTGTGTGCTGTGTGCCTGCATGGTGTGCACATGTGTGTATGTGTGTGTGTGTGCTGTGTGCACGGTGTGCTGTGCCCCTGTGTGCCTGCATGGTGCACGCACACTTGTGTGTGTGTGTGTGTGTGTGTGTGTGCACGGTGTGGAAAGCCCCGTGGGTCTGTTCACTGCCTCCTTCATCCAAAGAGAAGGGCATGGAGGATTCTGACTCTGGAGAAGGGTGGGCACGGGACTCCTGCTGCATGAGCCGTGGTCTGAGGGGAGACAGGCAGGCCCCATGGTGCTACATGATGGGCCCAGGACCTGGGAGGGGCCCTAGATGGGCTCCTGACCTGGCCCTGGCCTGGTGGGCTCAGAGGCTGGGATTGTGGTGCGGCCAGCAGCCCATCTCAAGAAGCAGGAGGGAGGTGCCTGGTGAGCAGGTGCAGAGGTCTGGGGGCACCAGGGGACGCCGTATGCTCTGGGCGGTGCTGCAGCTGAGTGTGGCTGGTAAGCTGTGGTGGGATGAGGCTGGAGGCCGTCCAGGATGGGTCACCAAGAGCCCCATGGGCTGTGCCCTTCTGTAGGGTGGCTGTGGCTCATCAGAAGGCGACATTCGAGAGAGCAGGACTGACGCGAAGGACTTCCCTCTTAAAGCCCCCTGGGCTGCTGTGCTGAAGGACGGGTGGGCAGGGGCAGGGGGTACAGACCCTGGGGGCGGGTTGCGGGGGGTGGGCTGGAGTGGGCGTGGAGGGATTCTGGAGAAGCACCCCTGCAGGATCCAGAGGGTGTGCCCGTACGGGGGACCCGGGTGGATAGTCGAGGACTTGGGAACAGTGCCAAGGACTTTTGCCTGATAAACTGCAGAGATGCAGTGTCCATCCAAGTGTGATCTTGGATGCATGGACTTTGAGATGCCTTTGAACCTTGGTGGGTAGCTGGACTTGGGATTCCGAGCTTGTGGGGGTGATCTGGGCTGGGGGCAGAAAGAGGGGGGTGGCAGTGCATGGGCTACTGCAAGTCCAATGTCAAAGTGTTGGCCAGTTGGGTGCCTGGTGAGGGCCCCTCCTGCGCTCCTTCTCGCTGTGTCCTCACTTGACCTTGCACCTGTGCCCACTTGGAGAGGGAGAGGGGGCACTGACCCTCTGAGATGAGGGCCCACCCTTATGACCTCGTGTACCCTTAATTACCGCCTTGGAGGTCCCATCCCCAGCGTCACTGGAGGGTTAGGGCTTCGGCATGTGAACGGGGGCAGCTCTGTCCACAGCAGGTGGTGACGGAGGAAGAGCTGGAAGAACTCTGGCTCTGTCCTTGGTCTGCTGAACACATCTGCAGGCTCCAATCTGGGGTCCAGCTAGGGCACTCAGGTGGGTAGGGGACACGCAGCGTCTTCCCAACCAGCCTGGCCCGGCCCGTCTCTGTGCGACCCTGAGGACCTCCCTGGCCAGCTTCTATGTGACAGAACGAGGGTGTGGGCGGGGCAGCCTGGGCCAGGAGACCCTAGGAGGGACCCTTCAGAGCCACCTGCAGCCAGCTCAGGGCAGGTGCCTCCCTGGCCTCTGGGAGGCAGCAGCCTGGCCAAGGGCCGCCCTCTGCACACGAGGAGGGGAGGACCGAACAGGAATGGAGGAAGGTTGGGGCTCAGAGATGCAGGGGGTGGTCATAAGTGTGTGTGAGGGTGGGAGTCGCAACCCCGGGGGGCAGCAAGGTGGGCGGGACAATTTCATAAGGAAGATGGGCGGCCTGGCCCTGCTGGGAACCAGCCCTCGGGCTGCAGGCCCAACCCAGGGGCTGGCAGCTCCGGGGCACCTGGCTTCCTGCTTCCTGTCTCCCCTCCTCCTGTCCAGACGGCTGCTCTCCTGGACACTCCTGTTTCCCTGTCCCCCTCCTGTCCCCCTGCAGCCCCTTCTGCCTGGGCCCCTGAGCTCCTGGTCCTGCCTTTCACCCTGAGCCCAGGCCTTCTCTCCCCCACGGCCTCCCTGGGTCCCCTGCTCCCCCCAGGCTGGCAGAGTTTCCCAGGAAGCCAGCAGCACGCCCTGCTGGTCTCATCCGGGCAGGGTTTTCACGAGCCTGGGGCCCCGGGGAAAGCGGCCATGGCCTGCGATGGCTCCAAGACAGGCAGGAGTGGGTCTGAACGGCACAGCCCGCCCCTTCCTCCCAGCCCCAGGGACCTTGGAGGGGACTTGGAGGGGAGGGGCTCTCAGGAGAGCCCCCCGCCTGGGCCCCAGGTGCCATCATCCCTGGGCGGCACAGACAAGATGCGCTTCCCCTTGGAAAAGGCCATTTCCTCGGCTTCTTAGTTTCCCACTGCCCTGGCCCTGCCCGAGGCCTCTGGCGCTCTGTCCAGGACTGCAGGAGAGGGCGCCTGCAGAGGGAGTGGTCCGCAGAGGCTGGGGCGGGGCGGGGCCACGGAGGAAACCTGGGAAGCCACCAGCCTCGGGGCCAACCACAGGGTCTTCTTCCCCTTCCTGCCCTGCTCGCTCCCCTGTTCTGCGGCCTCCCACAGGAGGGGAAAGCACTGCTGCTGCCCAGGCCTGGGCCTTGCCTGGGGCCTGCGATGTCTCCCTTGGTCCTTGGGAACCACGTTGGAGGTGCCCACCAGGTGCCCTGAAAGATTATCAAAATCAAACCCTTGTCAGGCATCGCAGGCATGATGGCTATGACAATTTCACCTGCATGGTGGAGCCATCTTAAGTTAGGGAACCATGTGGTCAGAATGGAGCCATCTTAAATTAGGGAATCGCATGACCAGAGGGGCACCATTTTTAATTCCCTAAAAATTATCTAATCACAACTGTAGCCCTTTTCTGTGCCACCTCCACATTTTAAATTCGATAATCCCTTAGATTGTACCTCTGAGCTCTTCCTATCAGGGGTGAGGGGCAGTGCCTCATTAGGGATAAATATTGGCGGATTTGCCTGCCCGGCACACCTTCTGCAGAAGTACAGTTGTGCCTGACTGACCACTTCCAAGCCTGTGTTTGATTTCCTGCAGTCCTCGGTATTCCTAACAGCCCCTATGCTGGGGTGATGGGCCCACATCCCTGTGACGCCAACGTCCCTGGGTACCCTGCTCTGTGACCCAATGCCATGGTGCACAGTTTGAACCTGTTGCTGCATGTCCAGGTGGGGTCTTGTCCCCCTCCTTCCCACTTACCATGTGCTCTCTTCAGAGACGAGGGATGGGAGGGATGTTGTGGGGGACAGGCAGACTCAGTGGGGACTCTGTGGCTGGGCCAGGGGGGGTGGCTCAGCCTCTAACATCAGGGGCATCCACACCTGACCACATTGCTCCTGACCCCAGCCTCCAGTTCAGAAGGCTCCAGGACCACCCTTGGTTTCACCTACTTGCTAGAAGAACCCACAGAGCTCAGGAAGTCGTGGCCATGGCCATGTTGTGACAGTGACAGGTCCAGATGGGGGTCAACTGAAGGCGATCACAGCAGGTTGAGCCTGGGCAGGTACACAACAGGGTCCCCTCCGCCGCTTCTGAGAGGTTGGGACAGGGGCACCTTCCTGGCACCCACGGTGACGACCATCAAGGAACAGCACCAGTCAGGGACACTCGCTCAGTCTCGGTGACCACAGTCCTCCTGGGACCCATCACGGTGGCACTAGAGGCTGACCTTGGCCTCTAGTATCCCCATAGGTCAGCTGGTAGTGTGTGACCCAAGCCCTACCCCATGTCACCTTGTTGGTGTGGCTCAGAGCCCTAGTTAAGTCCCGTTGTTACTCCGTGGCTGGCCCAGGACTCCAGGGTGATGATGAAGTCGCTGCCCAGGCCCCTCATTTGCCCCTGGCGAGGGCAGCATGGCCTGGAACTGCAGAGCGAGGGGTGGAGGGCCAGGGCACCCTTGGCCTTTCCCTCCTGCCCTGCCTGCTAACTGCTGTGCCATGGACAGCCCCCGAGACCTGGGCAGCTCTCCCCGGGCAGGCCCACGCCCCCACTCCCTGTGCTGGCTCTGGAGGGAGAAGGTCCAAGCAGACCCTCCAGGCCTGTGGAGGACACCGCCCGCCAACACGGTCCTGGGCATGCGCACCGAGCTTCCCTGCCCATGCTCCCCTGCCCGGGAGGCTGTTCTCCCAGGGAGCCCCTCACTGCACTCGGCATGCAGGTTCTGGGCCACGCCGATAAACAAGTATCTCATCAAATGGCTGCACCTTGGAGACGCACTCTGACACTCTCGATGTCCACACCAAGGGACCTTGGGGCAGTGACTCATCTGCTGATTCGTGCTTTTTAAACACTGGATTTGCCTAAAAGGAGGTGCACCTGCTCACCTGCTCACCCCCGTGCCTCCCCTGATCCGACTAGAGGAGGGGACACAGGTGCCGGGGCAGCCAGAGCTCCCACCCACAGCAGCCCTGCGACTTCCTGGGCGCTGTGTCTGCCGGGACGCCTTCCTCCCCGTGGGGCACGCTGCCCACCCCGCGTCGGGGCTCAGGGGTGGTGGCACTGTTCTCAGTGAAGACCCTGAGGTCACAGGTAGGGGGCTTCCCCAGGACTGAGTTGTCTCAGTGGCAGAGCTGCATGCACTTGTGCCCTCGAGGCCCCAGAGGGCCTCCGCACCCAGGTACGCCTGTGCACACCCAGGGACGGTGGGCAGCAGCTGGCCAGCATGGTGGCTTCCTGTGCATTCTGAAGCTCCAGTTTGATCTCCTGCATCTGCATGAAGGGCGCACACGTGCAGGTCTGCATTTCTGGGGTGCCCTCTGCTTTCCAGAACCCCCTCTGGTGACAGGAGGAAGGTTGGCCTGGGCCGCAGGCAGCTGGATGGTGGTACTCTGCCTGGGGGGCACCCGTGGCTGCTCTCACGTGGGCAGTCCAAGGTGCGGCAGAGCGGCATCCCGACGCAGAACAGGATTCCAAAGGTGGGGGAGCCCCAGAGCCATGAGTGGCAGCGTGTGCTGGGAGCGCGTTCACACGTGTGGCAGAGTGGCACACAGGCAGGTGGCACAGGGAAAGTGAGTAGCCGGTAACTGCTCAGCCACCAGGGCGATGTCCCTGCCGATTGCCGTGTTAGGAGGACCTGGGAGGGAACTCTTCCCCCAGGGCTGGGCGATGTCCCCGGACACGGGCAGCCGTGATCATCCACATTTGACCGAGGGTTCGTAAGCTCTATTCGTCGAGCAGAATGTGAGCATAATCGCTGTAAATTAAATCAGGGAGCATTTGTGGCTGGGCTGTGACCCCATCGGAGTTAGTGCAGAGGGTGGCACCGTCTCCTTGGACCCTGCCGCCCTGGACTGCAGACACCCTGGACTGCAGACACCCCGCCCTGCTGCTGGTCGGCCTCAGGAGGGGCCAGCACCCTGCCGCCGTGCAGGCCCCTCCCTCGCTGCTGGGCGGGAGTGCTGCTCCCAGCCTCCTCCTTGGGCCGCAGGTCTGCGAGGGCGGGATGCCTAGGGCCTTTGCACGGCCCCCTCCCACCTCCGCCGTAGCCAGCTCCTCTGCTTTCCTCTAGGAGGCACCGAGGCTGGGACACTGGGGTGGACGGAGCTCAGCTGGCCCAGCCCGTGTGGGGGTTGGTTAGTCATTCTTCTCCCTCTCCTGGCAGTCCTCTCGGCCTGCCCGCTGACCTGTCCAGGTGAGCAGCTTTCTCTGCTGAGCCCCTCCTGGGGCGAGATCAGCCTGGAGTAGGGTGGACCCACTGCGCTGAAGGAGAGCGTGTGTGTGGCGGCCGGGGCCAGCGTCTCCCCAGCTGCAGAGAGTGTCGTAATGTGCACGGTGTGTGTGCGAGGGCGGGTCTGGGAGGAGCCCACGGGGCGCTGGTGCCAGCCGGATGAAGTGAGGGACACCCCAGTGACTTTTGTATGTGTCACTTATGATTGTGGTGAGGCATGTGTGACACTGTGCTGCCCTCACCACTGTCCACCTCCACTGTCCACCTTCCTATGCTGATGCGCTGACTCCCAGCCCCGGGCACCGGTTCTCCTTCCTGAGTTCAAGGGCTCCAGGGCCCCCGAATGAGGAGCATCCCGGGGACGTCTGTCTGTGTCCTACTGCGCCTAGCAGGGTGGCTTCGAGGTGCACTCACGTGCAGGGTCGGAATTCCCTTCCTCTTTAAGGCTGAATAGTATTCCATGGCATGGAGGGAGCCCGTTTGGCTGATCTGTGGATATTTAGGTTGCTTCCACCTTTTGGCTTTTGTGAATAATGGGGTGAGCGGGGCACGGGGCTTGGGACTGCTGGGGCCCTTGCTGCATGGGCTGTCAGAGGAGCCATTTCCCACCCCACCAGCAGGGTGCGCTGGTTCTGATTTCTCCTCCTCCTGCCCCAGGGCTGTTTTCCACCGTGTTGCTCCAAGTCATCCTGAAGGCACCAGGTGCCCCGTCACTTTCCCCAGAGTCTCCCTGGCTTGGTGGCTCTCAGCTAGGATTTGGGACAAGTCAGGAGGGATGGCGGCAGGGCCGGGGAGTCCTCTCGGCCCTCGAGAAGGTCTGGGCCTGGGTCCACGGGCCCTTCGGCAGCAGCACACCGTTCCCCGCCCCCGATGCCCCTTCCCCTGACATGTCCCTGAGTGGCCCCAGGGACACAAGAGGGACCTTGGGGGGTTTCAGCCGCAGGCTCATGTTGGGGTCCCTCGGGGCCCAGCCACAGGGAGTCATCTCCTGAGGTGGCTTTTGTGCCCCAGGACACGGCTCCTGGGGACACTCTGGGCTGAAGGTGACACAAAGGTTCCGTCTCACTTTGCTGGGCGTCAGCCCGGCAGCTCCAGGCCGCAGCCCTCAGGGGGCAGGGGGCACGGGGTCACTGAGCCATCTGGGCTCACGCCCCTGAAGCCCCAGACTCAGAACCGGGTGGAGCTGGGCCTGGGACATGGTGATCCTCTTTCTGTGTCACCGGGAGCCCCGCCTCTCCTGGCTGATGGGAGGGTGTCACAGCGCGGGCATCAGTGGTTGGGGGCACTCTGGGAACGCAGGGCTGGACTTTGAGCCAGGGGCAGCTAGTGGTCATCTGGGCCCAATGGACAGATGCCAGTAAGGAGCTACGGAGCCCCTTGGAGGACTCCACCCGAGCCTGCTCCTGCCCCAGCCGGGCCCCTGGGGTGCTGGGCCCTGCCCTGGGGCTCGCTGTCTCCAGGGTGCCTGTCCCCGGTGGGCTCCGCCTCCCTGCCCAGCAGTTCTGCCGTGTCCTCCGGGGCCTGTCTCTGCACCGGGGCAGCAGGTGGAGGGACAGGCAGACAGAGGTAGGGCCCAGGAGCAGGTGGGACCCGTGAGCGCTGGGCCTCCACCCCCGGCGCAAACGCGCGGCCCACCTGCATCTGCCTGTTGAGATCCATCCTGAGGGGCTTCCTGGGGAAGCTCCGTGTTAATCCATCTTCCCGTGGAAGGGAGGAAATTATTCATAATTAAAAAGTAATGATAATGTGGTGTGAAGGAACTCAGCTGCACATTACCCAGAAAGCAGGGAGGGCAGGCGATCTATTTTTAATGGTCTCTATGGCGACAGAGATGTTGTTTACAGTGATTTTTTTCCCTCTCATTCTCCAGCAAGGCGATTGCTAATTTGCATTTTATTAGAAAATGCTGCCCGCAAGTCTCTACTGTGGACAGAGGGGCCTTGCAGGCCGGCAGGGGCCTGGGCCTCGGGAGCCTCCCACACCTGTCCACTTCCCACTTTCCCAGCTTCCTCCTACAAGGGGGACGCTGTGCGGCCCTCCGTGCCTATGGCACCCGCCCTGGTCCCACACCACTTCAGTGGGGCGGGTTCCCATGTCCCCACACCCTCTGCCCGTGCCAGGCAGGTGGGGGCCACTGGGCACAGAACCCAGGTCGCCAGCTGAGGTGCAGATGGGATGGCAGCCGTCTGCCTGGCGGAAGCCAATGCGCGTGGACGCTAGCCAGGCCCGCAGAAGGACGGCCCAGGCTGGGCGTGCAGGTGGGAGGGCCCCGGGCCTCGGCCTCCGCGGGCTGGCCACAGCTGCCAGCAGGCTGGCTTCCAGCATCCTCACCCGACATCACCCAGGCGTGGGCCTGCGGAGCGCTGGCCGTGGCGGTGGCTCCCAGCCCGGGGCCCATTCCCTCAGGTGCTGGCTCTGCAATGGCCACACTCTGGTGAACACCTGCCCAGGTCCCCAGTCCCCAGGAAGGAGGGGCCGCCGGCCCTGACCTCTGGCTGGAGGGCAGGTGACCTGGTGCGGCCTCGGGCCTGAGCCACTCCTCCGTGCACCTGTGATGGGGCGCCTGTGTGCCCTGGAGGAGTCTCAGGCAGGAGACGCAGAAGCCCAGGCCTCGGGCGGCCAGAGAGGGTTCCTGCGGAGGAGTGGGCCTGGCCGGGAGGGCTGCAGGCTCCCGTGCGGCTGGGCTGGGCAGGTTTGGTCTGTTTGACGGTTTCTTCCTCTGGACAAGGCGGGCAGGCAGCTCACACCCCCGGGAGGGGTAGCCCTCGGGAGAGTGCCCAGGACAGGAAGGGGACAGCAGGGTGGCCGGCCTCCTCTGGCTGGCCCAGGGCTCCTGGGGTCCCGTGGAGGGAGGAGGGCCCGTGGCTCCTGCACCGTCACAGGGTCACGTCACAGCCACTCACCTTGCACACACGCACGTACGACGGCACGGACACGTGCCACACATGTGGGCTACACATCCTCGTGTGCACTGTGCACAGACTGCCCCGCACACTAGCACACTCACAGGCACCCCACACTGTCACACGCGTGCATACGTGAACGCGCATCTGCACACTTCACAGGCACGGCCACACACACAGCCTGGCACATAGGCACACACATGCACACCCGTGCACACACTCATGACATGTTCGTGTGCTCACCCACCCACACTGGCACGCAGCTGTACCCCCCACACACACACACACTCACACACACGTGTCTCTGCTCCTCCCGCCCTGGGCCCAGCGGGGACGTGCCTTTAGCAAACACGCCCCGAGCTCACACTGCCCCCGAGGTCTGGGCATTGGCTTCTCCGAGGGCCTGGCATGTAGTAGGTGCTCTATAAATGTCCGTGCGTGAATTGAAGGGTGACTGAAGGCTGCCCGTCAGGCCCCGTGGGAGACTAGGGATAGACAAGAGCAGGAGCCCGTGGCCCTGCCTCGCGGATCTTCAGCCTCCTGGGCGGTGGACCCGCGGAGCGCCCGCAGGCAGGTGGTGACGTGCGGAGGGGGGGCCTGACCTGTACCAGGAGAGAGGTCGGCGAGGGCTGGGGAAGAGGCCCTGGACAGGACTCCAGCTGTTCTGGCTGGATGGGCACTGCAGAGGCCCCCCAGGGCGCTGGGTAGCCACCGTGAAGAACGGGGTGTGGTAGCTTCTGGTACAGAAGGCCCCAGCGCACGATGGCTTCACATTCTCCATGGAAGATGGCGTGACAGTGACGGGGTCCAGCAGACGGCGCTTGGAGTTGTGAGGCTTGCTCCGTCCGGGTCAGCCACGGGCCGTGCCAGGCTCCAGGTGCTGGTCAGGGGCCGTGAGCTGCAGCTCCCAGTCAGTCCCAGGAGCTCGAGGGGAAGCCCGTGTTGTCCAGCCCGGCGCTGGGTGGGCAGCTGCTGTCCATGCATCGTCGACGTCGTGCTCTGAACTGACCGCCGCGGCCGGCACAGCCCCTCAGGCCAGGAGCACTTGCATTTGGCCAGTGAGGTGCTCGCAGGTGCCCACCGGGCCCCTTCAGGACACTTCAGCCAGTGGACGTGAGAACACACCAGGCTCAGCGGCCCACACCTGCCATCCCAGCAGCCCCCGAGGTCCAGCCCCGGCGACGCGGCCAGGCCCTGTCTCCAAACAGAAGACAGAAGGGACTGGCCATGAGCTCCGTGGGGGCCGGGTCAGTCAGAATAAATAGACAGAAATGAACTCAAAGGGGACGGCGAGGAGGCGGGACCTGGGAGCGCGGGGGCTGGGCAGCGTGGCTGCGCCAACACGGGCGGCAAAGAGGGGGGCCCTGCCCTCGGCCCGGCCACCAACTCCAGACAGACAGGAGGATGCCGGCAGCTCGGGTTCCCTCTGCGATGACCCTGGGGACTTGAGATTTGGGGGACTTTGGCTGCATGACTCGTGGCTCCTGCTGCTCCTGCTGCTGCACAGAGCCCCCCCCCCCACAGGTGCCCCTGGGCACCGCGCCCTCCGCAGCCTCCTCACAGTCAGCCTTGGGAGGCGTCACCCTGTGGACCACCTCCTAGCTCAGTGTCTGGGGATGGCAGGTCCTCCCTGTGGTAAAGTCCTCCTCTGGGGGCACTTCTTACTGTGTCACCAGGGAGCACTCCTCTGGGCCGGGTGTGTGGCTCAGTGCTCTGCAGCCACGATGGCCCTAGGAGGTGGCGCTCCTGTGAGGAAATGGGAAGTTGAGGCAGAAGCCCTTGCTGAGGTCTCTGAGTGAGCAAGGCCCGGAGGTGGGCATCTGGGGACTAAGGTGGTGCTGACCCAGTCCTGTCCTGGGAGAGCAAGCAGGAGAGTCTATTCTTCTTTGGTTTCTACCCTTGGAAGAAACACAATGCAGAGGAAGAGGAAGTAGCTCCTCAAGGTGAATAATAACCCAAAGATGCGTGGGAGGATGTTCACAGAAGCCCTGTTCCAAAGAGCCCAAAATGAAAGCCACCAAGTGCCCATCAGCAGGGACACAAGTAAATAAACTGTGAGAACCTGGGGAATATTACACAGCAGTGAAAAGGAGCACAGGCCTGATAATGTGAGTGATGGGATGAGACACGAAGCCCATTTCAGGTGGAAGAAACCCCAAAGGAAAGATGTAGTTCCACTCTCAGGGAGTTCCAGAACAGGAAAAGCTAATCCAAGTGGAAATAATTGAAACTGTGGCTGGCCCCAGGGTGGGAGAGACTGGGAAGGGATGGTTCCCAGGGGGTTGGGGTCTGCATTTTGGAGAGGTGAGGGCTACATAGATGTGTGTCGACTTTCACCTCAAAAGAAAAACTGGAGCCAACAACAGGCACAGCTCATAGTGGGTAATAGACACGCCCACGCATCTGGGGGGGGGGGGCGCAGGTTACCTTCAGGGACTCAGAAGCAGTCCACGAGGTTGCTGGGCCCACCCCGGGGGGGACAGGGCAGCGGGTGCGCCTGTCAAGCCCTACCACTTCGCCGTATCTGAAAATGTCCCTACAAAACGTTGGAGGCAAAGTCCATCTCAAACAGGGCTCTTTCTGGGGGACAGGAGGGGCGGGGGACAGGGAGGGAACGCAGCGGTGCTGGGTGCTCCGCAGGGCCCTGGAGGCTGGCTTCCTGCTCCGAGCCCCGGCGTGGTCGACCTGCGCCCCGGCCTGGCTGGAGCCTGGGCAGGGGCGGGGCCTGGCTGGAGCCTGGGCAGGGGCGGGGCCTGGCTGGAGCCTGGGCAGGGGCGGGGCCTGGCTGGAGCCTGGGCAGGGGCGGGGCCTGGCTGGAGCCTGGGCAGGGGCGGGGCCTGGCTGGAGCCTGGGCAGGGGCGGGGCCTGGCTGGAGCCTGGGCAGGGGCGGGGCCTGGCTGGAGCCTGGGCAGGGGCGGGGCCTGGCTGGAGCCTGGGCAGGGGCGGGGCCTGGCTGGAGCCTGGGCAGGGGCGGGGCCTGGCTGGAGCCTGGGCAGGGGCGGGGCCTGGCTGGAGCCTGGGCAGGGGCGGGGCCTGGCTGGAGCCTGGGCAGGGGCGGGGCCTGGCTGGAGCCTGGGCAGGGGCGGGGCCTGGCTGGAGCCTGGGCAGGGGCGGGGCCTGGGAGGGCTCCTGGTGGCCGGCCGCCCTCCCGCCCTCCCCGGTTTCCTGAGACCTGATTGCCAAGGCACCTGGAGAGAAGGCGCAGGCCAGCAGTGCAGCCTGGCCATCGCGGCCTCCTGGGGTGGTCCGGCGGCCGGGGGCAGCCACGGGTCCTGGGGCAGGGAGTCTTCAGGGTGAGGCGAGGGTTAGCACCAGGGGAGGTGTGATCGGGGCTTCGGGCAAGGGAGAGAGAAGGGTCAGGGGGCATCCTGGCTGGAGGGTCCCACTCACCAGCTCTGCTGAGGACCCTGACGGTTCAGCCCACCGCCTCTGGAGGGTGGGAGCTGCTTCTGTCCCCTAGTACCGAAAGGGAGACTGAGGCTCACAGAGGCCACCCAAGCCAGACCCAGGTCAGGAGGTGCACTGGGCCCAGGTCTGACCCGCACTCCAGGGTCAGATCTCAGGACCTGGCCGAACGGTCACTTGTCATTGATGGTCCCCCCACCCCCCACTTTACAGACGAGGAAACTGAGAGCCAGAGATGATAACAAGTCATGGTGGGAACAACCCCATGACGGCGGGTCCCCCTCATCTGGGGTCTGCCCCGCGTCCAGGCCCAGCCCACCCTTCCCTGAGCAGCTCCCTGGGGTCCCCCAGCCTGCGGGGCTCCTCCTTCCTGGGCATCCCCGCGCGGGGTCCCACTGCGCGCTCGGCAGGAGCCCTGGGGTTTCTGGGGGAGTCGTCGTTAATACCCGTCAGCAGCCAGCAAGCAGCTCCTGCTCCATTTCTTCCACAGATTTAATTAGGTTTCCCAGTTTTCCGCCCGTCCTGGGCCCATCACTCCCTAAAACAGTGGAGAATTCATTTGCACCTGCTGTCAGAAAGCGTCTCTCCCAGTTAGAAAAACTATTAAGCCATCATGGCGCGTCGGGGTGACGAATCCCAGGCCTGGTCCGTCTGCGGGCCTTCCTTCTCCTCCGCGCTGCAAAGGAGCTGCACACTAGACCTGAGCGGCTGCCAGGCGGGTCCGCGTCCCTTGCCACGGCCTGTGCCCTCGGCACTCTCTGGGGACCCTTCCCTCCTGAGTGGCACTGGAGGACGGCCCTGCTCAGGTCCTCTGCCCTGGGCTCTGGTGGCCATCGGGGTCACCTGCTCCTGCAGGTGGCGGCCACCAGGGTCCCTTGGTGTTCCCCGGCCTGCAGGCATGTCCCTGGACACCTGCCTCCCATCACCACAGGGCCTTCGCCTCCTCAGAGGGTCCTGGTGTGGAGTCCCCTCCCCTCTCTGGTCTGGGGGTCTTTGGCAGGGAGGCCTGTGTGGGAAGCAGGCACCGCGTTGGTGTCACCCAGGGGCCGTGGGACCTGCGCCCCGGGACGGGGCCACTGCAACCCCGCTAAGCCCTTCTTCCCATCCGCGGGTCCTGGGTTAGGGCTCAGACGGCTCCTGGGGACGGTGGCACAATCCAAGCCACCATGGGGTGAATACGTTCAGGTCATGACCCCCTGGTGCCCCATGTGGGCACCTCCCAGGTCCCAGGAAACTTCACGGAGGCCAGGCGTCTGGGGCTGGGGCTGGCTGTCAGCCACGGTGCTGAGGGGCCTTGGCCACAGCCGCCCCCGGGAGCTGTGGGCTCTAGAGGGGGCCAGCCGCGCGCTTGTCAGGGTGCCCAGAGGGCATGGGTGGTGGGGACGGGAACTGGGATGGGGAACCTCCCCCCCCCCTCCCTGTCCCCCTGTCCCTCAGTGTGGGCTCTCGGGCACCTAGGGGCACACACAGGAGGCTGAGGGAGACGTGTGCGTTCGGGGATCCCCGAGGCTGTGTCCTGACTGGCCGAGGACTGCCTGATGGGTGGCGGGTGGACAATGCCCCGTGGCCCGTGAAGCAGCCTCTTGGGGACCCTTCTCCCCACTTCCACCGAGGCCTGCGGGCTGGGGGACGTAGTGCCCACATCTCACCACTGGGTGGCGCGGAGCAGCCAGTGAGCGAGCCCTGGCTTCCAGCCTTTGCCTTCTGAGCCGGCTTCCAGAGGCCCAGCCCAGCTCCGCAGCGTGGGCCCCGGGGCCTGGCCCTGGGCAGGAGCCCTCCCAGGTGAGGGCCAGGGCCCCGTCCTCAGTCAACAGGCATCTGTGTGGCAGCCCGTGGGGGTAATTAGGGGGCGTTGTCCCAGTGCGTCTGAGCCCCTGGGTCCTGTATCCTGGGTGTCCTCCTGGGTGTCCTCCTGGGCGCCCACCCGCACCCCCTCCACACCACAGGGTGACCCAGGGAGCCCGGGTCCCTGTGCAGCCTGAGTTTAGGGTCTTGGCTTGTCCACTTACTGGTTCTGCTCCCAGGAAATCCTGCTCCACTCCTAATGCCACCTGTGACCCACTGTCCTGTGCCTCAGCCCCACAGTGACCAGGGGCCGGGGGGAGGACTGGCGAGCCCGGAGCCTCCAGGCACCTCCGGCTGCTTCCGGGCTGCAGGGGTGGGGCGGGTGGGCAGGGAGACTCGTGGGGAGTCAGAGCCCAGCCAGGAGCAGCCGGACGTCTGCCCAGGTCATCCTGGGAGAAGGGGCCACGTCCAAGGACACAGGACACCAACCGGCTCCTGGGCATGGTCTGTCCAGCCATGTCCCCCCGCCATGTCCAGGCAGCTTCCTCCCTCGCTGGCTCCACTGCTGGGGTGTTCACCCGCCGGCCTCATCTGCCGCTAGGAAGGGCTTTGGCCACTGCGATGGCCCCACTGGTCAGTCCCTCAGGGCCCCGCAGTGAAGACGAAACCCACCGAAGGCCCCCTGGAATCTCTGAGCCCTCGAAACCTGTCCTGGAGCTAAACGGGATGCTCGGGGTCTGACCAGCAGGGGCACCGGCTGCAGGGGGACTGAGGAGGTACCGTCCTGGGAGCACGGGCCACACCCTCACAGTCTCTGACCCACTGTGTAAGTGGGGACAGTGTTGTCCACAGACGGAAGCCCGGGCCACTGTGACCAAGGGCCACACACCGGGAGGCTCCATGAACGATTCCCTGTTTGGGAGGCCGCAAGTCTGTGGTCAGGGGACCAGCCGGGCCGCACCCCCAGGCCCTGGGTTGGGGCTGCCACCGTCCTGGGTAACCCAGGCTTGTAGGCGCACGGCCCTGGTCCCAGCCCCCAGTGCCACGGAGCATCTCCCACGTGGGTCTCTGCCTTCCGTGACATTCTCCCCTTCTCGTAGGACACCTCCTGGGGGTGCAGGGCCCCTTGGTGTTGCCTGGGGACATCTGCTGGAGCCCCGTTTCCAAACACGTCATGTGCACAGCTACTGCGGCTGGAACGCAGCGCCATCTCTGGGGGACACACTGTACCCCGGATGCCCACTTGAGGTGCGGCGGAGGTGAAGTGGATGCCGTGGGGAGGGTGGGCAGATGCCGCCTGACCTGCAGCACCTCAGCCTCCGGGCTGGTCACCTCCTGTGCACTGGGGTGTCTTGGTGTGTCCCCACCTCTGCTTTAGGTACCAGGAGTCGCTCCCCCAGGCGGCCTGTGCTCCGAAAGCACCCCGCGCAGCTGGTGGTCTGCGATGCCATCTTGAAAGGCTGGCCCTGCCCCCAGCCCGGGGCCCAAGGACCCCAGGGAGGACGCCTCCGGTCCCCCTGAGCACCAAACAAACCCTTTGGACCCTTTGGTCCCGTGGAAAGCAGCAGAAGTGTCCCCTGGGGCCTGGCCCCAGCATCTGGGGGTGAACAGGGTGGAGGGGCTGCGGGGGTCAGGGTGAACTCCACACTAGGAGAGGGCAGCCCTGGGCTCCCCCGGAGTCACCAGGCGGAGGAGGCCCGGGCGCATCCTGGGGCGGGGGCCCCTTTCCACGGAACCCAGCACTTTAAAGAGCGCAGTCAGGGAGCAGGAAGCCCAGGGGCCGGGACTTCAGAGACTGTGGGGCTGCAAGGGGCTCCGGCCCTCCGTGTGCAGGCCCAGGGGCTTTGATGGCGGCGCCTCCCTCCCGGGCCTCTTCCACCTCCGCTTGCCCCAGAGGGATCTTCCCTTCTGCTGGAGGCCCCAGGAGCCCAGGGCTGCCACCTGGGAGCTGGGGGGTGGACAGACCCTCCTGGCTGGGTGGAGACATGGCCTTGCTCCCTGGCCCATTTCTCCAGTCCTGGGGAGGGGTCCTGTCGGCCCTCAGGCCTGGCTGACCCTGGGCCCCCACCTGGTGCAAGAGGCTGGGCCACGAGGCTCCTCTGGTGCAGGGGGCCACCTGGGCCTGCAGACGAGGCCTCCTCCCCGAAGGAGGGGCTGTGCCCACAGGGCAGCCTGCCCACAGCCAGGACCCAGCCATGGCTGCCTGTGCTGAGACCCACTGGCCAGGTCGGGCTGTGTTCACCTCACAGCTTGGCCACTTCTGCCATTGACCTTGGGCAGGGCCCTTCTGCCCTGCACCTCAGCGTCCTCCTCTGCAGAGCAGGAGAACCAGAGGGCCCCAGGGGGCCACGGTCAGTGCCCGTGGAGGGGCAGCTGTGGCCATCTGATGCTGAGGAGACCTCACTTTCCATGGCTGGGGCTCGGCCCAGGAACTGAGTCTGGTTCAGGACAGGGGACCTCAGGGACCCTGGGCAGGGTGCAGCTCACCATACGATGAGGCGCGTGTAGTGGCCCCCGGGGGCGATTCCCGCAGGCGCTGGGGGCCATCATGCTCTGTCCAGTCAGAATGGCCTGTCCCTAGTGGTGTCCCCTAAGGCAGGCAAGGGGTTTGCTCAGGAGGGGCCTTAGGATGTTCTTGACGAGGCCCCTGCACGTGGCCCTTGCCCGCTCTGCTGGGACCGGTTCCATGCCAGGCCACGAGCCCCCCACCTGCACCCCTCAGGCATCCCAGCCCCAGTGGGGGGCCCCTCTCACCTGCAGAGCCCCACCTGGGCCCTGCCGTTCCACCCTGCTTGTTTTGAGCTCCGGCTGTGTGCTGGGTGTGGGGTCAGGACTCGGGGACATGTCCCCATGCACAGCTGCCCACCAGGGCAGTGGACCAGATCCTCTGGCAGTGCCGACCACCTGGCCAGCTCCTCGCCACTCCAGGGGGAGCCAGACTGTGAGCGCGGCCCCTCCAGGGAGAGGACGTGGACAGCGCTGCCTCCCCCAGGAGGATGCCCAGCAGGGGACCTGCTTCCCGATGGCACTTGGAGACACTCACGCTCTCTCGGGCTGCTCACTGCCAGTCCCCGAGGGGCACAGGAACACTGAGGTCCCGGGACTCTTGCTGGACTTTGCCATTGCTGTGCCCCTGAGCAGGGACGAGTGGACCCCTCACGCGCACAGGGCTCTGAGTTGCTCCCTGAGGGGGCGAGGACCACGCGGTGTCCAGTGTCAGCCCGGGGGGTTGAAAATAAAACAAACCCACAGTCTGGTCCTGGTCACTTGCCAAGCCCTGGTCCCCAGGCAGGGCTGGCGTGAGGCTCAAGCGACAGTCTGCCTAGGGAGCCAGGGTCCCTGTCAGCCGGGTCACCGGGGTGGCCGTGGTCACTCTTGGGATGGGCCGTCCATCCTCAGGGTGCTCTGGACGGCTGTTTTAGGCCTCTTCACAGTGCCCCTGGGTCCTTCCTGCTCCCAGGCTCACGGCGTCTCCCTGTCTGCTGCCCTCTCCCAACTCCGACTTCGCACCTGGCTTGTTGCCCCTCACGGCTCGGCTCCCCGGCCACTTAGGGAGAGGTGCCCCATGCCTGGCCCTTCCCAGCAGTGGTGCCCAGGGCTGGGGGCGGTGCCTGAAGCAGCGCGGGGCGAGCTCCTCATTTGGGTAGAAGACATCTCCAAGTGACTTGGAGGAAGGGAGTGGCATGGTCACAGCTTTCAGAAAAGGCCACTTGGACAGGTGGGGACACTCATGGATACGTGCCCCTGCCTGTCTCCTGTGGTCTGTTTTCTGTCACCCCCTGGGAGGTGGACACAGGACAGGCTGCTGCTGGCCAGGATTACTCCCTTCTTAGCTGGGCAACTATGTACCAGTCTGGGTGGACATCACAGTGAGTGTCTGTGGGTGCACAGAGGAGCCCACCTGCACTCAGAGGCACCATCCCAGGGGTGTGGCCAGCGTGGCTGGGCTTTGGCCTCCGGCCTGCCCTGCATTACCATTGAGTGCAAGTTTTTGTTGCCGGCCGAGGCTGTCTGCACCTGGACATGCTGCTGTCCCCAGGCCGCCTGGTGCTCCTCCCCCCGTGCCTTCTGTCCTTTCCTCTGGATGCCCAGGTCCCGGGGAGAGTCAGATCACGGTGCTGGCCACTCCACCTGCTGGAGAACGGCAGGCGCCTCCTGCCAAGGGGCTCCCAGCAGTGCCGACCAGCGCCACTAGGTGGCACCAGGGACCACGCAGCCAGCCTCTCCTGGGTGCCTCACCTGCTCACCCAGAGCTGCGGGCAGAGGCTGGCTGGGCTTCCCTCCCGGCAGGTTGTCTTTCATAAACAAGGGAGATGGCCCCGGGGAGTGGCGAGGAGCCACGAGTGGAAGGGGGCAGCCCCTGTCTTTGCCCCTTTGCCGCCGGCAGGCAGCTCTGCAGTGGGCACCAGAACCAGCGTGTGAAAGCCCGTCGGCCTCCGGAAAGGTTCCGAGTGCGGGAGGGAAACACCTCGGAGCTGCGCGTTACCTCCTGCTCATCCAGTTCATGGCGCACTGTGAACTGCAGGTTTTACGGTACTCCTGCCTGGCATTCTAGACTTGACAAAGGGAAGGCGTGTGTCGTTAATTCCTATTTAGTAAGTGTACGTTAAGACAAGTGAGAAGGAGATGTTTGTCTTCAGAGAACTGGAGGGTAAGAACATGTGGCCGCCAACATATGCCAAGTTGTGCTCAGGAACAAACAGCCTCAAATCAAGTTCTGCTTAAAACTCAGGTTGATTTCTGGCTCACTGTGGGTTGCTGGCCAGTCTGCCCTGTGTGGCCCCCACTCTAGGGCTCAGGGGCTGGTTGCTGGGTGGAAGGAAAGAGAATATGGTCCCTGAACCCACGTTCTGCAAACTTCTGCCAGAAGCAACAGAGCCCCAACCCCGGCTCAAGGACCAAAGCGAGTCACGTGGAGGTGCCTAACCTGGAGTGGGTGGGAAGGCAGGAGAAGGAGCTGGAAGGCTACGCACAGCCCCAGTGACAGCACAGGTGTGACCAGCAGCACAGGTGTGACCACACACCTGCGAGGGCCAGGCTGAGAGCTCAGCTCTGCACCAACTTGTCCCTGAACTGTCTCCACTCTGGGAGGCACAGAGGGTTAATAGCGGGCCTGGGAGCACAGGCCACCGGGTGCCAGAGCTGGGACCTCAGGCCGCCTCCCCACCTGCCTGAGCGAGCATTCAGGAGTGACCAGGAGCAGTCAGGCCAGGGGCCGCCTCTGGCATCCATATTTCTGCATGGTCTTCTCGGGGCCCTTCCTGCCCTGCATGGGTGCAGCCAGAGGAGGTGAACATGGGAGGGGGAAGAGAACAAAGCCCAAAGCCCCGAGGCCACCTGGGGGAGCTCTGTGTTCCTGGGAGCTCAGCAATCCCATGGGGCCGAGAGCCAAGCAGGCCCAGGGCTCCTCCACAGATCTCCTTCACCCTCAACAGCAGCCCACCAGGACGCACCCTTACAGCTCCACTTCACAGGGGGATGGCGAGGCTGAGACCCAGGATGGGCAGCCATCGACAGCAGGCACCAGGGGCCAGGGCTTCGCGAGGCAGCCCCATCACCAGCACTGGTGGGCAGCCTTGCTATGCGCGTTCCGTCCACCAGGCGGCAGCACGCACCCTCCCAGCCACAGTCAGGGAGCCCGGGATCCGGAGGGAGGGACGGGGTTCTCCAGCCCAGCTCCTGTCTGCAGATAAAGAAGCAGGCTCAGAAGCAGGCCCAAACACAAGCAGAGTGGTGGTCCCACAGGCCTGGTGTCTCCACGTACCCCACCGGGCTCACAGGCACCCACATCCAGGCTCAGGTGCATGCAGGCACCTACGGGGACGCGGGCACACGTGTGTACACATTATATTTGGCAGACAAGTCATGAACTTGATGTCGGACGTAATGATGCAGGAGGCGTGATCACAACCCCCAGGGTTGGCCTGCGGACACTGAGCCTCAGGGGAGGTGGATTGGAGCCGGCCTCTCACCGCCATGGGGGTTGGGGGCTGTGCTGGGTTTCAGACCCTCCTTTCTCCCCCCTCTGGCCTGGGCAGGGGTTGGGGGAGAGGTGCTGGAGGTGAGATGAGGCAGGTGTGGCCCCTCGGTGCCTGGCTGGGGATCTGGGTTTTGCCCCGACAGTGGGCGTCACCGATGGTGCAGGAGGAGGGTGGGAAGAGAGCCGGCTCTGTCCTGGAGGCCGAGGCAGGAGCCTGGCTCCAAGGGACCACAGGCCGTGGACAGCAGGCTTGAAGGCTCTGACCAGAGCCCGTGGGGAGAGGATCTGCAGAGCCAGCAAGAGAGGCTGCCAAGCAGAGGTGACAGGAACTGGCTGAGGACAGGAGGGGCCCAGAGGGAGGAAGCAGAGCTGGTGGCCAGAGGCCCAGGGTCGCACCCCCCTGGAGAAAGGCGGTTCCTCCCTGGTGTCTGGGCGGGAAGAGCCTCCTGGAGAGGGCTGCCCAGCCTCAGTGGTCCCCAAGGCCCCAGCCGACCCTGAGCTGCCCACTGCCTGCATTCACCCCTCTGTATCATCCTCTGGAAAATCTCGAAGGGGCCGTGTGCCAAGAGGTCTTCCCGGCTGGCTGATTTGGAAGGGGTCTTGCTAGGGCCACAGGGGATTCTCAGGCGTGGGACACGGCCTCCCAGCCTGGCCACTGGGGCAGTGTGGCTGAAGGCGGGAAGGAGTGAGCTTGGGGCTGCTGGGTGAGCCAACCCTGATCTGAGCTCAGCCCCTCGGATCCCCCCTAGAAAACGCCTGGTTTGGTGGCCACGGAAGGCGCCTGCAGGTGGCAGGCGCGTGGACACAGCTGGAAACCACCCTCTGTGTTTCTGAGAACGTGAGGAGCAGGCTCCGGGAGTTGGGAGGTGACCAGCTCAACAAGGTTCCCTGGGAAAGGGCCTCTCCCTCTTCTGGTACCTTCCTTCGGCCGTGGCCCTGCCTGGGTGCTTTCTAGGCTCCAGAGGGACCCGTTCTGGCCTGGGCGTGATTCTCCCAAGTCCAGCCTACGACAGAGCCCTCTGGTCATGGCGGGTGGGCCAAGTGGGGGCCCAGGGTCCAGGGGCAGCAGCAGGAGGTCTGTGGTCAGAGGCTGTGCACACTCACGTGCAGGACACATGTGCAGCACACGTGCACACAGGACATGCCCCCCCCCTCTCTCACACACACACACACACACACACACACACACACACACACGCCTAGACACAGCACGGGCTCGCTCACCACCGCCCGACGTGGCCTGGTCCAGCCCTGGGCTGGTGTGGCTCCCGGCACCCGGGTCCTCCGCTGGAGCTGTCAGGGTGGGGGGAACTTTATCTGTTACCAGAAGCAGCAGCTCCCCTGTGCCCGCCTCCAGGCGCTGGGCTCTGGTGGGGGCCAGGTGGCCAGCCCTCGGTGGGTCCGACTCAGCCTTACGCCTGTCCCCTCTGGGCTTTGGCTTCCTCTTCTGGCCCCCGGGGGCTGCCTGAGGTGGCCCGCCCCACTCAGTGGGTGCTTTGTGGCCAGGGCGGGACTGTGCTGGGCAGGTCTGTGAAGGCCTGGGGCAGTCCACAGGGCCTTGGCCACCGTGTCCTGCCTGGGGCCTGGGGTTGCTGGCCTGAGGGTGTCCTTCAGGGAGCCGACTCTGACGGAGGACGCGGGCAGACCCCACAGCCCTCTCGTAGGCCCGTGTGGGGTACACTCATCACTGCGCCCACTGAAGACTGTGTGAGCGAGGCTGCGACACCAGAGAATCTTCTGGGAGTCCTGGAGCCCCTACGCCCGCTCCCCTGACCCTGGTCAGCAGAGGGCCTGGCCTGTGGGCAGGGCGGGCGGTCCTTTAGGAAACAGTGAAAAGCGACCGCATAAGAGCAGGACTCCTCCTCCTTCCCCTCATAGGCAATGACAGCCCAAAACACGGCTTCTGCCACGTCACCCACGCGCACTGGTGCGGGGGACAGTCCTCTCTGCCAGCCAGAGTCGGGTAGAGGCGGGGACTGGGACTGGGGGCGGCGGGGACTGGGATGCAGGCTGGGGGACATTTGGAAGTCGCTGGGGGACATTTGGAAGTCCCTGGGGGCCCAGAGCACCCACAGGCCCTGGAGAGGGCTCCCTGCTGCGAGGGACCTTGTGGGAGTGTGACCTGGGCCCTCCCCTCCTCTGCCCCCAGGTGTAGGAGGCCTGGACCTTCACGTCGTGGTGACACCGGGAGGGTCTGGCTTTGGGCAGATCTCAGCTCTGCCACTTGCTAGGGTGTTGCCCAGAGAGACCGTCTCCTGTGGAGTTGCACTGTCTGTAACCAGGAGGTGACAGGCCACGGGAGGGCATCTCCAGGGGCCAGGGGCTGTGTGTGCCCACAGTACGGCCCAGAGCTGTGCAGGGCCCCTTCTCCGTGGCAGCTCTGATGCCGCAGCCCTCCCGCCCTGGATGGATGAGGGACGCTCTTTGTGGGATTCCCTGGTTCTCTGTCCTGTGTCCCCTCCAGGGGGCTCAGACTCCCTGGGGCACGTCTGGTGTCAGGCAGGTCCTTGCCCCACCCCTGGTGGGTGCTTGGGTTTGGTCTGCAGGGCCTGATGCCAGCCATTCCTGCCCTTTGTGGGGCTCAGGGGACTCCCATACGTCCTCGTCCTCGCTGTGACCAGCTACACAGGGTGGAGGCAGGTGGCTGAGGGGCCTGGGCACTCCTGGCCCTGGAGAGACGGCCTGGCCTGGGTAGGCCCCATCACAAGGCCCCTGGAAAGGGTCCTGGCGAGCAGCCTCCGCTGTCCTGGATAATGCTGGGGACGTTGGGGTGGGCCTCCCCCTCCACCCTCAAAATATCCCCCAGAAAGTCCTCTGGCCACTGGACTGCTGGCCAGCATCCAGGTGCTCTCCGTTGGGCGGTGGGTGCAGGGAGTCCCAGCAGCTGGGTGGGCAGCACAGCCCCCCCCTCCTCCCCCACTTGCTGGGCTGGTGGTGGCCTGCGGGGCCTGGCCCTGGTCTGCCGTGGCCCTCTTGGGCTCGAGTGTTGGCTCCTGCCCTTTGATTCCTACACAGCACCCTTCATGGACTGGGAAGCTGTCCATCCTTCAGATCTGCAGAGGGGCATTGTGATGGCCCAAGGGCCCTGAGGCCACCCCCTGCAAGCTTAGAGCGGGGGGTGGTAGGTCAAGGTCCTGTGGGTGGTAGGACAAGGTCCTGTGGGTGGCAGGTCAAGGTCCTGTGGGTGGACGGGTCTCAGCCCCAGGAACTTTGACAGGCCCCAGTGAGCACCACCTGGGGGACAGCCTTCCCTTCCTTGCTCACCTCACCTGGGCTCTCCATGCGCCCAGGAGCCCTGCAGGCTCAGCCCCCTCTCCACCTGTGTGCTCCTGGACTGGCTGACCTGGACCACAACAGCTGCTGGCCACACTTTGCAAGGCCTTCTGTCTGGTTGGGCCGGGGAGATTTCCGGCAGCTGCAGGAACTCTGGCTGAGCCCTGCTTTGCCCCAGGAACTGAGCTGCTGGGGAGCACCAGGTCTAGCCCTGTGCCCGGCTTGGGTGCCAGGCCCTGCGCTGGCTCCTCACTGATGGGCAGCGGGCTGCCTTCCTGCCCCCCTCACCTGGCCCTGCTTCCTCCAAACTCCCCGACTCTCCACATGTGGGATCCTGGGGTTCCCTGCACCTCTGAAATCAGAGGTCGGGAGTGCTGGGACCCAGGGTGCAGGAGGCCTGGGTGGTCCCAGACAGATGTGGGGGGGTGCTGAGCCTCTGGGTCTGCCCGGGGGCACCCTGACCCTGGCTGCCTGAGGCCCTGGGCCGTCCCCTTGTTACCGCTGTTGACCGGTGACGAGTTCTTGCTCCCCGATGTTGAAGAATAACACCAAAGAAGCACGCCGAGGCAAGGTCAGAGTAGAAATTAGAAATTTATTAAAGGACAGAAGAAAAGACTTCTCCCGGAGGAAGGGGACCCAAAAGGTGGAATCCAGTTAGCGGGCAATGTGTTCCCCTTTTTATAGGTTTGGTGAAGGAATGTAGGTGGGAAGGGTTTGGGACAAAGGAGTAATCTGGTCATTTTCGAGTCAAGTTTGCTGTTCATTAACATTTCTTTGGGATGAGCTACCTCCAAATCTGTTGGGGGCTGTATCCTGGGCTTCATTAACATTTCTTTGGGATGGGCTGTCTTCAAGTCTGTTGGGGGATGTTCATTAACATTTCTTCCAGGTGGACTTTGGCCTAGGGCCTTTTCGGAACTTTATTAACACTCCATGAGTTGTCCTGTTTTCCCTGAGTCATTCCCAGCATGGCCTCCATTTTAGATTTCACTCGGTATTAGACCCGATTTACCTAACTACACTGACTACCTAACTTTAAATCTGGCTTCATTCCCCCCTCTAATTTGGGGAGCTCCTTACTGCTGTAAGGAATGGGGGCGAAGATCTTTCTGGCTTCTTCAGGCTGACAAAAGGGGCGCTGTTGGGGCAAGCAGTTTGGAGTCCCCTTTTAAAAATCGGGTCTATCGAGTGGTCCATGATAGAAGTCCGATTGAGAAGTAATAGGCTGGAGGGCCATTTGGGCGATGGGCGGTCTATAAGAGAAACAAGAATTCATTAATATTGGAACCATATTAATGTAGCAATAAATACCACAGCACAGGAATATGCCAATAAGTATGATACCAAGGACAGAGACTAACAATGTTTTCCACCAGGAAGTACCAAGAACCAGAAGCTAAGATATTGTTTCCATGACAAAGTTGCTGAGGACATGACTTATATCTGAGCATGTAAATCTTTAAGGATATTTGTTACATTGTCAGAAATGTCAGGGATGTAAACACAACATTTAACTTTTAGGGTTACAGTTGTCCTTCCCTTAAGATATAGTTTAATAATTTAATATCATCTGATCTTGTAAAATCCTTTTACTAGTTTGACCTCTGTGTCTAATAGAGAAATCTTTAATTCTGTTACTTAGGGCTGGATACTCATATTAGCAAACACCAAGCCTGCCTGTGTAGGTTAGGAATATCTGTGGGCCTTAAACTAAAACTACTCTAATAGTTCCTTTGATAGTTATCAGGCATTTCTGTCTAAGAATTTCTTTTGTAGCCTTCAGTCTACTTATTTTTGGAAGTTACATTTAACTATTATTATCATTTAAAATGTCCAGGAATAGCTGTGTTTTGGCTCTTTAACTGTCTTTGCTAAGTGTTTAAGATGAAGTAAGTCAAACTGACTTTTGTTACTACCTATTTAACCGTCAGCTGAATCTCTCCTGGGAGTCCTCGGGAACTTCACAGCAGCTTCTCAGTTCTGCTAGTGCCATTTGCGCTAGGATGGGTCCAGGCCTTGCTTGACCACGTGGCTTCCCTCGGAAGCATCAGGGATGTCTTCCTTCTCTGATGACCCTCCTCTTCACAGCAAATGCACTGATTGGCTTCTGTCCTCCACTGGTCTCATTAATCTCCCTAATCAGGAGGTTATGTGGCCTAGAGTTGTAGAGCTCTTTGGAGAAGTACCCTATCCCTGATTCAGACTGACTCAGAGGGCAAGAGCCAAATATTGGTTTTCTTGGCCCTTTAATTTAATTTTAATTTTAAAACTTAATCTTAAACATCTAGCAAATAAGTTTTAATAGCCTTATACTAAGTACTGGGCTTTAGTACCTATCTCTCTATCCTGTAGGTGATAACTCTTTATCTTAAGTTAACCCAGGGTGAGTTCTTAAAGTAGTACCTCTTTAAAACATTAATAATCCTTAGACCATATAAAAGCAAATTACAAAACAAAACTAACTAGGATAAAAACATTTAGTTTACGTAATAGCTACCTTGAAATCTGGCAAAGTTATACATTATAATCCCCTGTTTGAGGTCCTGGCAATCGTGACAAAAACCAACTTTTGGACACAACCTTAAATGCACTGAAATCTAGCCTACTTTTTTCATAGTCACTTTCACATGAAATGGGACATAGAGCCTTATCTCAGGTAAGGCGGGGCTCATCATAAGTCTTAAATGTTATAGCTCTGAAGCTGATCTTTGCTTTTTGGACATCATTTTATAAAGCCTACATAAATTGTTGTGAACTTGAGCAAACATAACATAATGTCACATCTAAAACAAGAATTAAAGAAAGGCTGAAAGCTTTTAACCTTTTGTAGAAAAGTAGCAAAGTACTTCTGTGTTTTGCAATAAAACCTTTACATAGATTAGGCTCTCATTAACTTAAAAATACATTTAAATTGTATCTCAGTGTAAGAAGTAACATGGAACTTTATATAACTTATTGATAACAAGTTCAGTTATAGAATACAAATGATATAAATAAACTTCCAACACGTTTTTTTAAGCCTAAAATTACCATACAATTTTAGAACACCAGTTTGATATAATGTTCTTTCTAAAGCTTCTGCCTTACAGACTTGTATACCTGGAATATATGAACACAAAAATGGCACCAATTACACTGATGTTTTTATATTAACCAAGTTTAGCTTTTAAAGAAATAACCTAGCACAATTCTCTAAAACAACAGCACTTGTTCAACCAGCTGTTTAATTGATTACTTGCTCAAAAACTTACAACTTGCATAGACCTTCTTTGTATCACTTACTTAAACCCTCTTAATTGCTTAATCATATAGACTCTTATCCAGAAACACATTTTCCCTCTATTAAATCCATACCTAGAACCTTCTAGTTTCTCTTTTTATCTGTTAACCTCCTTCTGTTCACATTTTGAAACAATACCTGTAAACCTTTGAATCTAAGCAGATTACTTCATCTAGAAACACATTTTATTAGGGCCTTTTTGAACACCTAGAAAAACTTATAAGCTAAATTTAAGACCTCCTTTTTTATCTATTTACCAAATTTAAATTGAGCCATTTGAACCTATGTGAATCAAAGATATTTGGATCCATTTTTAATTTTTCATGAGCACTCCTCATCTGTCATTTGTCTGTCAATCACTGCATGATATATGGACATACACATACAGACATAGACATACAAACAACATGTAACACAAGTGTAACACATAACACAATGGTGAAGGCCTTGTAGATTTCTCAGGTGAAATCCCATTGCAATGTTTAAAAAAATCCAGTTGATCAAAAATAGAACTTATCAGAAAAACATTAACTTGTCTGTAGGAACAAAATCATGAGCTCAAAAAAACATAGAATCTAAGAAAAGGCAAAAGTCCTAAAAAAATTGACCGGCCAGTAATTAGTAAATGCCATACAATTTACTTCTTGATTTGGTCTAGTTTGAGTTTAGGTAAAAAAGACATTTTTACCCCCTTTTTTTTTTACTTGGGCCTGAGCTCCAAGCTGCTTCTGTTTGCATACCAACTTACGTCCTGGCTGAGGTCTGGAAGGACCTGGGGAAACTGGAATTCTGACCAGAAACCACATGCCTGAGGCACTTTAACCATAAGTCACAATTTATCTTCTTATGCTAGAAAAACTTGCTCACACAACTGAAAATAGGATCCTTCTTGATAATATAAAAGCCACTATCAGAAGAAGTTCCTTTAGGATCATTAAGCTACTTTCTTTCTGAAGTTCCTAAAGTAGTATTAAGTTACATTAAATCACTTGGAAAAAATCCACACAATACCATGTATATCTAAATTAAGTTTTGAAAATTTCCAAGACTGTTGCTAATTAATGTCATTTCAATAAGCCAGATCAACGTTTTAATTTAATACTTTTTTCTAAATCTTACACACAGAGAGAAACAGATAACCAAATCATAATTTATTATCCTTGCCTAAATCAATGCACTGTATACCTAGTGAAATCTCCTTAGGCTACCCAGTTCAAAAATTGATGAAAAAATAAAACTGATTGGGAGTTACTTGTTAACTTGGAAGTAGAGTTCTTTTAATTTTCCATCCTAAGTATTTAAGTTCTCTGGCATGAATTGTCACAAACTAAACAGTTACCTAACCCTAACTTTTAACTGCAAGATTATGCAATGCTTCAAACTTATTTAGATACCAGATGAAACATCATTTAGACACACATTTAACCTAGATTATCCCCAAGAAACAATCTATAATAACCTTTAAAATAGACCAGATAAGAAAATACCTCTCTAGGTTTTGAACTTCCATTTAATTATGACTCCTATCAGTGGCACCTTAGATTTCCCATGAGTGGACCAGATGTTCTCACATAGGGGCAACTATAAGTGTAAAACCAAGGGTCTCAGTGTGACTGACTTTACTGCATTTGGGTGGAGTAATCCTTACAGTGTAGAGAAAGAATGAGGAAATTTCCCCAAAGCGAAAAAGGCTCTGGCAGCTGCTGGGAATTCCTCAGTTTCCCTTTCACTTGCAAGATTAGCTCCTTTGGATAGATCCAATCCTAGGCAATCTGCATATCTCCTAACCTTCCAGTAGAGTCAGTTTTTATCTGCCTTAGGTCTTGAAGGGGGAAGGGTGTATGTACTTTGATCAGCCCAAATTTTCTGATTCTTTTCCTCAGTGAGTCCAAGATATCATAGCTAAGTATCACTTTTTGGTGATGGGCTATTGCAGGGCACTAAAAGTTTCTGTCTTTTGAGGTTCTGAATGATCTTCAATAAACCCTTTTTTGCCTCTGGGCGTAAGGGGTATTGTCTCTGATGCGGAAAGACAGAAGGGTCTTTTAAAACTATTTTGATAGGAACTGCACTTTTTGCCTGTCCAATTTTGCCTTTAGTAGCCCACACTTCAGGGTTTATATCACATTTTAATAAAGGCAGACATAATGGTCCTCTTGGTCTTAGATTCAGTTTGAAGTTTTGAAAGTATGTCTCTTTCCAATAAGGGGCTAGGACATTCTGGGACTATCAGAAATGCATGAGAAAACATCACCCCGTCCCATTCACAACTCAGTGGGGGAGTAAGCCTTCTGGTAAAAGGCCATCTAGACACCCCTTGTAGGGTTAAAGTATTAGAGGAAAGAGATCCAGGATAAGAGGTGAGCACAGAATAACTGGCGCCAGTATCTAAAAGGAAGTTGACCTTTTGGCTCCCTAAGAAGAAGCATACCCAGTGCTCACATGCGGTGATAGGAGTCACAGGAGCCAAGGTTGAGCTTGGGCCCTGTCAGGCATGTGTAGAGGGATCTGACTTCAAGGACTTACGTCCCTGGGGACAGTTATTCTTCCAGTGATTGCCTTGACATCTAGGGCAGGGCCGTGGAGGCGGACGCTTGGCCTTTGGGCAATTCCGTTTGAAATGTCCTTCCTCTCCACATTGGAAACAAGTCCCTCTTGTGGATTGAGGAGCATTTCGTCCTCTTGCATCCTGGGAGCTTACTCCTCTGCGAGCAAATACCAGCGTTTCAGTTTTCTTTCTGTCTCTAAGCTCTTTCTCCTTTTTTTCCTCTATATCTCTATTGTAGAAAACCAAAGTAGCAATTTGGAGGATGTTATCTAGAGATTGATCAGGGCCATATGCCAATTTTTGTAATTTCCTCCGGATGTCTGGGGCTGACTGAGTGATAAATTTGTCCTTTAAAAGTAGTTGGCCCTCTGTGGATTCAGGATCCACGGTGGTATGTTTTCTTATTGCCTCTTTGAGTTTCTCCATGAAAAGAGCAGGGCTTTCCTGGGGGCCCTGAATAATTTCTGAAATATTAGAATAGTTAATGGGCCTTTGTTTGATTCTCCTAAGGGCTTCAAGGATCAATACCTGAAAATATCTAATTTTCCAAGCGTCTTGCTCATCATTTGGGTCCCACTCAGGATCACTTCTGGGAACTGCCTGTGCTCCAGTTGGGTAATTAGGTCTTATGGCAGATACCATGGCTAAGTCTACTTTACACTGTTGGCATAACTTAGGATTTTCCCTTAGAGCAAAGAAAACCTGAACATATGGCACCTCACACCATTTTTCTTTCTTTTTGCAAAATTTATCAAGTTGTAAAATAGTATTAAAATTGATACTTCCCTCTGGTGGCCAGGTTTTTCCATCAGGGAGTTTGTATTGAGGCCAGACCTGGCGGCAGAAGAAAATGAGGCGCTTTTTCTTGAGTGTTTGAGGGTCAAATTTATCCCAATTTTTCAATACGCAGGCAAGTGGCGTACCTGACGTATTAGAGAGTGAGGCTCCCATCTGAGTGTGGAGAGAAAAAAACAGAACTCAGGCGCCCGCGCCGGAGAAAACTGTTGATCTCCCTAATACTTGAGCCTCCTAAACGGTCCAGAAAACCCGTCTCTCACCTGGCTTTGCCAAGGGGTTTCTGGTCCCCTTTAGCAAAGTGCTAGGGTCTCAGTTTTGCCCTGTGCCAGAGACCCTGGGAGGATTCAGACTTAAGGGCCTTACTGCTTTCCTCCCGACCACTAAAATCCTTTGTGTGCTCTTTTGTCATCCTTGCTCTGTAGATTAGCAGATTACCGGAGGAGTTGATTCTAAAAAAATGCCTCTCTTGGTAGCTTAAGGAACACAGCTCATTTTAAACATTGGGCGGTAAAACAGACTAGTGATAGTTACCTATGCACCTTAGGGAACCTGGGCAGATCTTACTAATTATCCTATGCCTTTCTCTCAGCCTTACAACCTGAATTGCTAACGTCTCTGACCCATGAAGGAAGGGGAGCATCCAGGAGGGATTGGATGCGGGGTTGGGAGTGTTGCATGGCCCATACGGAGGCAAATGTGATTGGGGCTTTCCCTCAATGCCGTTCATCTACCGATCACCTTAGATACCCCTGGGGGCTGTCGGAAGGGGGCTCAAGAGAAAGGAACCTTAAGAATTCGTCTGAGAGTAGCCCAGACCGGAATTCCTCAGTTGTTCCAAACTCCTTCCTCCACCTCCACGCATCCGAGGCAGATCGGGATTCCGGACACTGTGTACTCACGCCAATTGCTCTCCAGGCCCAGACAGAAAAGTTGGAAGCGGCTTTGGCAGAACCCAACATGCCTGCTCTGTACCGAACAGGTGATTGAGAGCTGCCTAGGCCGAGAAACCTCTCACCCGAGTCTTGTAGAGTGGCGGCTGCACTAGTTGCGTTTAAGTAGCCGACGGGTGCCCACCTTACCCTCCAGAAAGAAAGAGAGAAAGATGCACCTCAAACAGACATGGGGTGCGTGTACTTACCTCGGTGTAGAATCTCGGTATGGGACCTCCAATATGTTACCGCTGTTGACCGGTGACGAGTTCTTGCTCCCCGATGTTGAAGAATAACACCAAAGAAGCACGCCGAGGCAAGGTCAGAGTAGAAATTAGAAATTTATTAAAGGACAGAAGAAAAGACTTCTCCCGGAGGAAGAAGGGGACCCAAAAGGTGGAATCCAGTTAGCGGGCAATGTGTTTCCCTTTTTATAGGTTTGGTGAAGGAATGTAGGTGGGAAGGGTTTGGGACAAAGGAGTAATCTGGTCATTTCCGAGTCAAGTTTGCTGTTCATTAACATTTCTTTGGGATGAGCTACCTCCAAATCTGTTGGGGGCTGTATCCTGGGCTTCATTAACATTTCTTTGGGATGGGCTGTCTTCAAGTCTGTTGGGGGATGTTCATTAACATTTCTTCCAGGTGGACTTTGGCCTAGGGCCTTTTCGGAACTTTATTAACACTCCATGAGTTGTCCTGTTTTCCCTGAGTCATTCCCAGCATGGCCTCCATTTTAGATTTCACTCGGTATTAGACCCGATTTACCTAACTACACTGACTACCTAACTTTAAATCTGGCTTCACCCTCCTGCCACAGGCTGGGGTCCCTGCTGCAGCACTTGGGGCGGGTTCCCCAGACCCCGGGGGGCCAAGCCCGACTCCACAAGGAGCCCTTCCCGAGCTGGGGCAGGAGCCAGCGCCTGGGGGAGGGCGTCCTCCAGGGAGCCTGGTCCTTCAGCAACGAAATTTAATCAGCAGCAATTAATTCTGTCAAGAAAGCCTGGATTTGGGGCTGGGAGGGGAGGGAAAGTGACGGAGTCTTTGATCCAACAAGTGCGTGTGCTGAAGAGCGCAAGTTGGTGGCCGTGACTGACCGGCTGCCTCTGCAGAAGGCTGACGGCGCCATGGCCCCTCCCCGGCCCCGTGGGCAGGGTGGCCATGTGGCTGGCCATCTTGGGCCTTCCGGGCAATGGCTGTCCCAGGCCAAAGCCAGACACTGGGGAGGGCAGCGGTGAAGGAGAGGAGGAGGGCTGGGAGCTGCAGGACCCGGGGCTCTCTCTCCTCTAGGGATACACCTCTTCCCATCGACTGTGTCATGGTCTCTGCAGGACAGGGAGCAGGCGGAGGGAGTGCCTGTGTCCTAGAACGTGGTCCCCAGTGGTCCAAGCCCGTCGGGAAGGTGACCTCCCCCGGCCACCAAAATCAGTCCTGCCCCCCTCTGCAGTCTCAGCAGCACTGAGAACACCTGGCAGGGCCCCTGTCCCCTGACTTGGTGTCCCCAGCACAGGTCCAAGGAACATGGGGCTGCAGAGGCCCAGGGGTGGCGGTAGGCAGTGCTGCCCAGGACGAGGGGCGAACGACGTCTGACAACCGTCCACGGCTGGCCGTGCGGAGGTGGTGGCTCTGTGGTGGCCATGGCCAATTTGGAAAGGTCCTGGGTGAGGAGAATGGGACCCTGGTGGCTGCATGGGGTTTGGTTCCACAGCCCGATGGCGAGCGTGTCCTGCTCTGCTGGGCCTCCTGGCCCAGGTCCCCACTGTGGGGACATGGGAAGCAGGTTTGCCACAGTCCCCTGAGCCTTGGCTGACCAACTGTGCTTTCGAGAAAGTCCAGCTTTCTTGCCATCGTCACAGAGGCTCTCTGGTGACACGGGTGGGACACAAACAGGACAGGCAGGGTGGCCTGGGCTTCTGTCTCCAGCAGCAGGCAGAGGGGGGCCACGTAGACAGCTGGTCTACCCCCAGCAGGTGTCTCGGGGCCACCGCACACATCACTTCTGTTGGAATGACCGTTTGCTCCGATGCACAGCACAAGTCTCCACGCCCAGGGGCCATGTGCGTCCAGACCACCTGGGCACAAACTAAAAACCCATCAAGGTCTCGGGCTTTGTGGGGTTCTGCTGTGCGGGAGTTGAGCCTTGCTGGGCCCCTTCTGGGGAAAGAGGGGAGGGTTCCCTAAGGAAAATTCTGCTCCCACCCCACCCTGCGTGCACTTCAGTAAGGGGCCACATCTGCACAAGGGGCCATTGATCCCGTGACAAGCCCTTACTCAGCACTCTTGGGTGCCAGGCCCTGTGACAGTGGATGGGAACACTGAAGCCAACCGGCAAGCAGCTCTGGGCTGTACTGCTAGGGCCGGGCCGAGAGCTGTGCGAGGGCAATGAGAGGGCCGTGAGTGTGGCTTGCACACTGATCCAAAGACTTGGTCCAGAGAAGGAACCGCCTGCCCTGGGGGAGGCTCCCATCTGGGCAGTGACCACGTCGGTGGCATGTTGGGTTTGTGGAATGGCGTATTCACGTTCACCTGGCTGGTTTCTTTTTGCCTTGTTGATGTGACTACTAGAATACCATGCTACGTAGGTGCGTGAAGAATATTTGCACCCATGGCTCTGGTCTGGAGGCACGGAGTCTGTTGATAATCTCAGGTGCCAGTCGACTGAGGGAGAGGATCCAGGTGCTCACTGGGGTGTGCAGGTGAGGCAGGAGCTGGGTGGGGTGCCTTTAAAAGACCCGTGGCTAGGGCTGGGGATATCACTCAGTTGCTAGAGTGCTTGCCTTGCATGCACAGGGCCCTGGGTTCAAACCCCAGCACCACCAAAAACAAACAAACAAAAAAAAGCTCAGTGACCCCCAGCTCCTCCTCCTGGACCCAGCCCCACTCATGTGGCTCCATGTCCAAAGGACAGGTCCTGCACAGAGCACCCCCTGCCCTGCTGGTGCGGCCCGCACCTCCAGCTCACCTGGAGGCTCTGTGGAGCCCTCGCTGGGTCCAGGGTGAGGGACAGGGTGGGCTCTGGTCAGCGCATCCAGATGAGGCCTCTCATTGTGAATGCGCAGACTGTCGGACACCATCGCAGGAGCCTCGGATAAAGTGTTCCTGTGAAGAAGATAATTGAAAATCAAAAAAGACTTTGTTAATTTGATTAGGCAGAGCCGTAGTTGAATTGTTCTTCATCAAAAGAGATTTAATTTTGACATGCAATTAAATCCTTGTGCTGTGAGATCTGCCCCGAGAGCTGGAGACGGGCTTGGCGGTAGGTGGAGGGGGTGCCGAGCCTTGTCAGGTGGGGGCCCAGATAGGAGGGCCAGAGGTGCTGGGGACGTGGGGAAGGGCAGGGACAGGCAGTGGGACCCAGCGAGAGGGGAGGGTCACGGGGTGCAGAGAATAACTAGTGGAGAGACTCGAAGAGGGAGGGTGGGGTCAGAACAGGGAGGCAGAGTGACAGCAGGTGGGGGCAGGGGCAGGCATGCTCTCCCAGGGGAGCGGGAGGCACTCCCAGGAGCCCACCTGCCTGCGCAGACCCCGCTCTCCTGAGGACCATGCTCTGGGGGCCACTTGGGAAGGGGTTGGTCACAGTGGGGCCCGTGGCTTCCTGGTAGCCTGGAATCCCCCCTGGGGAGCAAACACCCCTGGGGACTTGGGGCAGAGCTGTGTGGGTTCCCTGGAAGGCAGAGGGCCGTGGAGCCAGCACCAGTCTGGGACCCTGCCCTGGGAGGGGTCCTGCTCACAGCCCCGTGTCCATGGATCCCAAGGCAGCGTGTGGCTCTCCCCAGCCAAGGGACAAGCGGCCTTGAAACAGTCCAGGGCTAGGGTAGAAAACCTGCAACACGGAGACACACACTGCCCTCGGTGGACTCAGAGGAGCACAAGGGGCAGAGTTACAGGGGCATCTCTCCACCTCTGTGCTCACACTGAGGATCTCGTCACCTCCACGATGGGGCGGTGGTCCCCGGGGGGTCAGGGTGGCAGCTGGAGGTGGTGGGGGAGGAGGAGTGCTCAGGTGGGGGATGGTTCCTTCAGGTGAGAAGTCCCTTCCCACAGGTGGCATGGTTGCCAAGAGGCTCTGGGCAGGGACCTGGAGTCAGGGCCCTCCCCAGTGTTGGGCGGGACAGAGGGGACCAGACCTCAGGGGTGCAGACTCTCCCCAGCTCCTTGCCTCCGTGGGAGAGGGTTCCGCTGGCAAGGCCGGGAGCCACGCGCTGATGAGTAAATGCTGCCTAGTTAGTAGGTCTCTACCCTAGAACTTGGGGTCACCGTGTCAAATAGCTGCATCAACACAGTGACACAGCAGGTGACCTAGTCGGCCCAGAGGGACTGGTGGATGCGGGAGTGCAGGGAGGGCCACCTCCCAGGGCCCCACACTCTCACTTCCCAGGAGGTGAGAAACGCCCAAGCCGGGCTGCCCGGGTGGCCTCGGGCAGCCCACGCCTGGCCCAGGGGGTCTTTCTCAGGGTCTGGGTGGCTAGGCCAACACCGGCACCGGCTCTAGGGAAAGAACTCACACCCCGTGAGGGCTCCCCAGCGGTCTTCCCTCATCCCTGCCCCCTAGGGTCGGAGCAGCCCCCAGCCCCTTCCTGAGCCCCTCAGCCACTCATCTTCCTGGGCTGGGGCGATGGGGCCGGGCACTGCCCCCGGGGGGTGGTGGAGGCAGACTCCTGGCCAGAGCGATGCCTCCAGGCCTCTGGAAGCCGTGGAGGCTGGGGGGCTGGTGTGTCCCTCCAGAGATCCGGGTGCACCCTGGGCCCCTGCGAGGCCTCCCAGGCGCTGGGGCCCTGGTGCCCATGGTCTCCCTCCTCCATGAAGACAGGCTGTGTGGGCGCCGGGCAGGATGGAGACAGCGACTGTATCTTAGGTCCGGAAATGTTTTCCGTGAACTGAAAGATGGGCTGTTCATCCTGGCTGCCACGGGCCTCGGGCCTGACGGAACACGCGTCTCGGTGGAAGCCAGGTGCCAGCCCTTCTGTCACCGCCCTGAGGGGTGGGGGCCTCTGAGGCTCACCGGGGGGCTCCATGGAGGGGCCCTGAGCCCCCCACTGCTCAGGAGGGAGGACGAGCTGCTCGGGTCCTGCACACGTCAGGGACAGGAGCAGGACCAGAGCCCTTCCCGTGCCGGCCCCCAGAAGCTGAGGCTGGGTGTCTCCTGAGTCTGAGGCCTCTGTCCTCTGCCCTGTCCAGCTGCCTTCAGAGTCCAGCCCCATCTCGTACCAAAGGGAAGGTCCGGCTGTCTCACCTCTGGAACCTGCAGGACAGCTCTCCTGAGGAGGCCAGGGAACAGAGGGGCCTCACCAACACGCTGTGCATGGCGTGCAAGCGTGTTCTGTGCAGAGGTGTGCACGGGTGAGGGGCCTTGTCCAGTGTACGTGTGACTGTGTCTCCGTGTGCACCCACATCTGGGTCTTCGTGTCTCCCCATCAACATGTCTCCGTTTACACGTGTGTCTGTGTCCTCACAGGTCTGTGGACGCACACCCAAGGCCGGCAAGGACACAGTGTGGGGCAGCCCCATGGGGACGGAGATGGCCTCGTAGGTCAGGAGTGTGCAGAAGCAGGATCCTCTGTGCCTGACTAGGCACCCCTGCAGCGTCCTGGCCAGCAGCCTGGCTGGAAGGAGCAGGGGCTGTGGTCCCCTTGTAGGAGGGAGGGAGCAGGCAAGAGGAGAGGAAGGACCAAGTCCCTGCCTCCAAAATGAGCCCCGGCAGCCTCCCTCTCCTTATTCCCACGCTGCCTTCCTGGTGGGGGACAGGAAAGAAGTGCAAGTCCCCTGTCCCCATCTCAGTGCCCTGCCTCTGCCTGCTGAAGGCCACGGCATGGGGACCCTGACGCCCTCCCCTCTGCAGCCTGGCAGCCCCCTGCCTGAGCAAGCACAGGAGTGGGGCCGGAGAGGCCACCGTGATTTGATGGAGTCGACTTGCTCTCGGGGACTCTCACTTCTCTTCCAGTGCTCTGCAAGGAACCCAGCTGAGAAGGGACGTGCAGCTCTGTGGGACGGGCTGGGGGTCCTGCACCTGGGCCCACACCTTCCTTTCCATCACCCAGAGAGGTGTCTGCTCTGGTGCTGGAGGCCCCAGCCTCTGCCTCCGCTTTCCCTCTGAGTCCTGCTGGCCTGTGCCACGGTGCCCTGCAGGGCAGGTCAGGAGGGAGGCTGGCTTTGTCTCCTGCCCCAGGGGAAAGAAACAGTGGAATCAAGCATCCCCTCTGCAGGCAGGGGTCCAGGGGAACTGCCCAGGGCTGTGGGCACAGTGAGGAGGCCAGCCTGCAGGGGGGACACAGTGAGGAGACCAGCCTCCTGGGGAGGGCACAGTGAGGAGGCCAGCCTCCTGGGGGGACACAGTGAGGAGGCCAGCCTGCTGGGGGGACACAGTGAGGAGGCCAGCCTCCTGGGGAGGGCACAGTGAGGAGGCCAGCCTCCTGGGGGGGACATAGTGAGGAGGCCAGCCTGCTGGGGGGACACAGTGAGGAGGCCAGCCTCCTGGGGAGGGCACAGTGAGGAGGCCAGCCTGCTGGGGGGGACACAGTGAGGAGGCCAGCCTGCTGGGGGGGACACAGTGAGGAGGCCAGCCTCCTGGGGAGGACACAGTGAGGAGGCCAGCCTGCAGGGGGGACACAGTGAGGAGGCCAGCCTCCTGGGGAGGACACAGTGAGGAGACCAGCCTCCTGGGGGGACACAGTGAGGAGGCCAGCCTCCTGGGGAGGACACAGTGAGGAGGCCAGCCTCCTGGGGGGACACAGTGAGGAGGCCAGCCTCCTGGGGAGGACACAGTGAGGAGGCCAGCCTGCTGGGGAGGACACAGTGAGGAGGCCAGCCTGCTGGGAGGGACACAGTGAGGAGGCCAGCCTGCTGGGGGGGACACAGTGAGGAGGCCAGCCTGCTGGGGAGGACACAGTGAGGAGGCCAGCCTGCAGGGGGGACACAGTGAGGAGGCCAGCCTGCTGGGGGGGACACAGTGAGGAGGCCAGCCTGCTGGGGGGGACACAGTGAGGAGGCCAGCCTCCTGGGGAGGACACAGTGAGGAGACCAGCCTCCTGGGGGGGGACACAGTGAGGAGGCCAGCCTGCTGGGGGGGACACAGTGAGGAGGCCAGCCTGCTGGGGGGGACACAGTGAGGAGGCCAGCCTGCTGGGGGGGACACAGTGAGGAGGCCAGCCTCCTGGGGGGGACACAGTGAGGAGGCCAGCCTGCTGGGGGGGACACAGTGAGGAGGCCAGCCTCCTGGGGGGACACAGTGAGGAGGCCAGCCTGCTGGGGGGGGACACAGTGAGGAGGCCAGCCTGCTGGGGGGACACAGTGAGGAGGCCAGCCTGCTGGGGGGGACACAGTGAGGAGGCCAGCCTGCAGGGGGGACACAGTGAGGAGGCCAGCCTCCTGGGGAGGACACAGTGAGGAGGCCAGCCTCCTGGGGGGGACACAGTGAGGAGGCCAGCCTCCTGGGGGGACACAGTGAGGAGGCCAGCCTCCTGGGGGGACACAGTGAGGAGGCCAGCCTGCAGTGGGGGACACAGTGAGGAGGCCAGCCTGCAGTGGGGGACACAGTGAGGAGGCCAGCCTGCTGGGGGGGACACAGTGAGGAGGCCAGCCTCCTGGGGGGGACACAGTGAGGAGGCCAGCCTGCTGGGGGGGACACAGTGAGGAGGCCAGCCTCCTGGGGGGACACAGTGAGGAGGCCAGCCTGCTGGGGGGGACACAGTGAGGAGGCCAGCCTGCTGGGGGGACACAGTGAGGAGGCCAGCCTCCTGGGGGGACACAGTGAGGAGGCCAGCCTGCTGGGGGGACACAGTGAGGAGGCCAGCCTCCTGGGGGGACACAGTGAGGAGGCCAGCCTGCTGGGGGGACACAGTGAGGAGGCCAGCTGGGTCAGGCTTCTGACTCCAGACCCGGCCACCAGCCCCATTGCTGCCTCTGCTTGCCCAAGCCAGTGGCCAAAGGGCGGCCTCCAGGCATTGGCCTGCTCTTGTGGGTCTGGACAGCACCGAGACAGCGGGAGTCCGGGGCTCCGCCTGCTTCCCCAGGGCCTGGCGCCCTCCCCTGCCTCTGGGCTCCCTGGGGCTGAGGGTGCTCTGATTGCTCTTGATAATGCCGGACACTTGGTCGTGCTGCGTCTGGGAAGCAGTGTTCCCTCTCTCCACCTGGCCAGCAGCTTCACAGAAGCAGGGACAGACCTCCTCCCTCTTCACCCCCTCAGCCCACCACAGCTCTCTGCAGAGTGAGCCGATCAATAATCAATGCTAGTTGACTGACTCTCTGGGAAACGATTTTCTCCAGTCTCAGGAATCTCCTCAGGGGAAACTTGTCTTGACTGAATGACCAGGGCTGGAGGGCAGGTGCCTGGACCCCAGGACAGCATCTCCCCAGGAGACTCAGGGTGTCTCCCTCTGGGAAAAGGGGGCTGGTGAGGGGAGGAGGAGGAGCTGAATTGCAGGAGAGCAAGTGGGAACTGCAGGGGTGGAGGCCACCAGGAGAGGGGCCTGTGGTGGGAGGAGCCTGAGGATGGGAGGGGCCTTGGGTGGGCGGGGCCTGTGGCCGGGAAGCGTCTGAGGGTGGGAGGGGCCTGAGGGTGGGAGGAGTCGGGTGGGCAGGGCCTGTGGGTGGGCGGGGCCATGGAGCCTGCAGCCTGGAGGAGGAAAGCTCAGTAGCTAGGGTCTTGAGAGAGGGAAGTCCTTGGTTGAGGAGGAGGAAGGGCTGTGGAATCTTGAGTATTCATAGAGTTTCCTTACACCGAATCGTATTTTAAATGCACTAGGGGAGGCTCCGTCTGTAAAGAAAACTGGCCAGAAATTTTTTCCAAAATCCCACCCTTTTGTTCAATGCAAAGCATCTGGAACGCATCTGTTTGCACATGGAGCATTCTTGAGGCAGGTCACACCTAGACAAGTAAAAACAAGAAGCCCATCATGCAGGAGGGCTGTGGCGGGGTGAGGGCGGCGCGTGTGCCAGCCCTGGCTGGCGGGAGCCCGGGTGCAGCCAGAGCTGGCATCTCCTGGTTGCTCCAGTTCAATTTAAATTAAAGCGAATGTTGAGAGGCCCTCCCTGCCAGTTTGTATCTGCTGGCCTCAGTCTTAGGCAGCAACTAATTAGCTTAATGAGTTTTCTTAATTCTCATCCATTAGAAATCCTGTTTCTGCATGAAAGGCCAGTCCTCTCCAGAGCAGCGGGCTTGGCACTGTGCCACTCGGACACGAGTGCCCGCACCCCAGCACCCCAGCCCTGCACCCCCGGAGGGCTGCCCCGAGAGCTTATGGGGGTGGTGGGTGGGACCCTGGAGGAAGACCGGGCTGCCTCCTCCCTGGCCTGGCTCCCGGGCACTGGGCTTGCTCTGCAGGTGGTGGCCTGGCTCCCTGGGGGGTCTCGCCCTGTGGAACTCCCACATCTGAATCCAGGCTGGCTCTGCGGAGCCCCCTCTGGGCTGTAAACCTGCCTGACAGGATCAGGCCAGCACGTCCAGTCCTCAGACGGAGCTTTGGGAAGAGCCCACGTCCTTCTGGCCCCTCTGACCCCTTCTGCAGGAAACTGAGGAAATGCTGGGAGAGTGTTGGCTGGAGCAGAGGTGGGCCGAGGCCACTGCCGGTCCATCCCTCTGGGGCTGTGGGTAGGCCCTGCTTCCGTGCACATCCTGGGTCCTGTGGTGAGCCAGGAACTCTGGCTGGGTCCTTGGCCAGCCCCTTTCTCTGGGCCTTTTCCTCTGAGTGGAAGCAGAGGTGGGGACCAGGAGGGTTTGGGGGCTGTGGAGGCTGTGGGTGGGTTGGGAGCACGGGGGATGTGGGGACACGGCCGGGTGGCCGGTGCATCGATATCCCTGGGAACCAGGTTGGAAGCCCCCAATGCCCTGTCACTGAAGTCTGCAGCTTAGGAGCCCTGGCCCTGCCTCCCTGGTAAGAGGCCACACTCAGTGACCCCTTCCAACAAGCCAGGTGCCTTGCAAGCCACCAAGACTGGCACCGCCCGAGGGCCCTGACTTCCACACCTGCCGGCCACACGTTAGCTCGCGGCCACGCGGCTCCTGTGTCGCTGGTTCACAGCCTCATCCAGACCTCACGCTCCGACCAGAGAGAAGGCGAGCACAGGCAGAATCTGAGTCCGCCAACCGGTCAGGCATCACACTCTGTGCCGTCCTGTCCCACCTTTTCTAGGGCCAGCACGGCTCAACCTGGAGTGTCTGGTCCCCTCCTTCCTGCCTTGTTCTGTGGGTGGGAGTGAGTCCCCAGGAAGGCATGGCGGGGCCTGAAGTCCCAGGGCCTCTGGGGGGCAGGGCTGGGCTGGCATCCTGGCTGCGGCTGGGGCATGGAGGACCTGGGAGCGGGAGCACTCATATACCAGGGCAAAGCCGTGCACCACGCCACCTGGTGCGCTCTGCTCCGTGCTGGGCACCGGCCCCTGTCCACTGGGCGTCTCGGTCCGGCCTGTGTGTTTGGCAGGTCTGTGCACCCCTTGGCCCACCAGGAGGCTTGGCCCCGTTCCGTGTGACCGACTCCCCTCCAGGGAGCAGGAAGTGAGGGAAGCAGGGCGTGCAGTCGAGGATCACGGGCAGCTGCGTTTCCCTGCATCTGGTCATGCTGGGTGGCCCTTCTTTGGTTTGGAGCGACTGGTCACTTATTCACAACCCCTGGACAAGCCCATTCTAAATGGAATATCACAGCACCTTCCTCAACAGGTGCCCAGGAAGATGAAGGGGGCTTCCCTGTCCAGCGGGGCCCACACATCTGACCAAGTGGCCCTGGAGACGGAGTTGGACGTCCCCGGTGCTGGGCCAGGGCACGCAGCCCCACAACACCCAGACAGGACAGCTGCCCACTGGCCCAGGCAGCCCCACTGCTGCTGCTGCCCCTCCATACCCAAGTCCCCTGCCACACGCCTGGGGAGGGAGTGCTGTGCCAGGACCCCACGGTGAGCTCACCACTGCCACACCTGGGGTCCCCCGACTTCACACCGAGGACCCAGAAGAATGTGTGAGTGTGCGAGCATGTGTGTGAACACGTGTGCATATGAGCAGGCGTGAGCAAGGGAGTGTGTTCTAGCTCACACTCACATTGCACATGTGCTAGTATGTGTACGTGTGCGTGACCATGTGTGCACGTGGTTGGCGTCCGTCCTGGTGCCAGTACTGGAGGCAGCCGACGGTGGGTCTTGATGGCACACAGCGAGGCCAGCGTGGGCTTCCTGGGGAAGTCACCTGGGAGTGTCCCGGCTGGCGGGCGCCAACCAGCTGCTCCCTGGCGTGGGGCTCTGCGGCTCCATCGTGAGAGCCACTGATGACACCAAGGAGGGGACTTGGGCAGGAGCATCAGGAAGGGCAGTGCCCGGGCCTTGCCCACCCAGGAAGGGGCCTCGCCTGTCTCCGAGAGGAACCCCCATCATGGCTCTGCTGCTGTCCTTGCCCAGGATGACCGCTTTCCGCTGACCATTCTTTCTTCATTTGGGCTTTCTTTGGGACAGAAAGGGGGGCAGGAGGGACATGACCAGGGGACAAAGTCTGACGGGAGCCATAGGATCTGAAAGGCCTTTTCAGATGGGGACATGGGAACTGATCAGTTGCCCAGTGACACGTGCCTGGGCTCTAATGGGCGTCCAGAGTGAGTAATGCAGGTGGCCGTGGGAGTGGCTGGGAACGCCCGTGAGAACGCTTATTTACAACTGAATAAACACTTCCAGGGGAAAAGGGAAGAGCTGATGGGGATGTTAACAGGGAGGTGCTGGCCGGGCAGTGCTGATCCTGACCAGGACGCATCAGCCTCACCAGGGACAGTGCCCAGGATGGCTGACCGCCTGCCAGGGAGACCAGCATGTGGCCAGGTCAGTGTCTGGGCTGCGGACTAGCCCCGGGTCTCCTCCTGACCGGCTCTCCCTGGTTTGCCAGGGGCCGCGTGGCTTTGTGCTGTCACAGGCCTGCTGCCGTCAAACTGTACCTCCTTGCCTTCCACCACGCGCTCAGCTCAGGGCTCCCGACGTGGCACAGTGCCCTCTCAGAGCAGGAGGAACCAGCCTGCAGACGGCTCTGGCAGGTCCCTGTGGGAACTCCCCCCGTGCCGCCCTTCTTGCCCACGGCTCCCTCTCAGAGCTTCGCCTGCGGAACTTGTGCAGCATCATGGGTGCGAGGGCCGCTCTGGGGCAAGAGCGGGGCACCCAGAGAGGGCTGCCGTCCCTCGGTTGCAGGACCCCAGGAGGTGTGGCTGCAGCCCTCTGGCCAGCCCCCTGCCCGCTCTCCAGGTTGTTGACCTGCTTTCCTGTGTGACGCCCAGGAGTCCTCAATCAGGGAGCGCTGTGAGCGCAGCGTACGGGGTTGGACCCCCGTGGTCAGGTGGGGAGACCCTCCTCTTCTGGAGAAGTTCTCATCAGAGGCGCCGTGAGTCCTGAGTGGGAAATATATTCTGTTAAAACATTTCCACCTGCCGCCAAGCTGACTCCCGCAGGGGCTCACTGTCTCCCCGTTGCTGTGACCCATTTATGTGGGGTGCGTGTGGGAGCGCGGGCGCCACTGTGGGCACCGCTGGAATCCAGTACCGATCCACTGTACCATTAAAGCAGAGCGTGATCACAGACGTTTGCCAGTTGTGTGCTTGAACTGTGCGTCCGAGAGGTCCCCTGTCCAGGCTTCCGTTGCGTTTTCTCTCAGCGCGGTTCCGTTTGGGAGGGGACGCTGGGTCCCCCACGGCTGCGGTGGCCTCTCAGTTCTGTGGGTGACTGTCTTGTTCACGCAGAGCCAGCACAGAGGTTTTTCAGAAAGGGTTCAGGAGAGCAAGGAGCTAAGGCTTCCTCCGAGGAGCTGTGCGGGCACCTGTCGGAGACGGGGTCAGTGTGCGGTGGAGGGGCAGAGCAGGGCGCCCACAAAACCCAGAGGCAGCCTCCCCGTAACCCCCACAGGTACCTAATGCGGCCAAGGCTGGCAGAATCGTGTGGGCTTTACTTCAATCTTTAATTGTCCTGCTTCCCTCTCTGGGTCCCTCAGTGCCTGCCCCCACCTGACCCTCCCTCCAGGCTCTGCCGTCCCTGGGCTCAGGGGCTGCCCTGCGCTCTGCACTGGGCAGAGCCTTTCTGAGCCTTGGGCCAACAGTTGCCATGGGGTGGCCCTAGCCTCAGCCGCCCCCTGATACCAGGAGTCAGCATCCTGTTGGCAGGTGGCCCTCACTCAGGGGACAGTGTCCCCAGACATGAGCTACCAGTCACACAGTGTGTGGTGGGGGATGGGCTGGTGCACACATCCCAGGGCTCTGCTGTGGGGCTGAGCCATGGCGTGGTCCTCTGGACCCACCACCAGTGCCACCTGGCTTCCCACCAGAACGCCAGCAGCAGGCTTTCCGGGATGCTCACACCTGCCCCCCGCCTCCCCAATGCCTGGTCCATCTTTGCCCACTCAGAGCTTTATAGGGCTTCTGTGCCTTCAATATGCTGACCGCCTGACAGTCCCACCACCAGGCTCCCATCCTGCTGGTGCATGGCCTGACACCCTGCTGTGTGTCAAATGCCTGCGGCAAGGGACACAGAGATCTGAGACTGCCAGATCTTGGGTTGAGCAGAGACCCAGGGAGGCACAGGGGACAGGAAGGGGAAGCAGGTCTCGTGTGGGCATGCTGAGTTCAGGGTGCCCGTGGGGCTTCCAGGAAGGGCTGGGACAGAGAGTCTCGGTCTGGGCTGAGACGAGGCCACCTGGGCCCCATTTCCAGAGAGAACAGCATCTTCCCCAAAAGCCCAGGAATCCCCGCCCTGCCCACAGAGTCAGCAGAGGGAGGGTCTCCCCTCGAGGCCCACCCTGAATGTCACCCCTCGTCCCTCCGTGCGATTGGCCTCACGGGGCTGCAGAACCGGGGACCTTCTCCAGAGACCCCTGGAGGCAGCAGTGGGCTCCACGGCCTCTCTTCTCCCTGCGGCTCTCCTGGGCCTGGGGGGACCTGCTCGTTGGACCACCAGCCCTGAACTTCCGTTCCTCGTGGCTTGGTTTTCTGCCACAGGGAAGACAGTGGCTGGGGAGTGGCCCTGGCGCCCACTGTGCTTGCGTCCTCGAGGGTCCGAGGGGAGCTGAGGCGGCTCCATCATTCTGGAGTGGGGAGTGGGCCCTGCCTGTCTCCTCGGTCAGGGCCTGCCGGGGTTCCCGTGTGCTTCCACCCTGGCCGACGGAGCCTCTCTCTGAGCGACCTGGAGTGAGACGGGCCCACAGACCCCTGTCCCAGAGCGTTGGCAAGACTCCAGCACGAGGGCCGTGAGCAGGTCACAAAGCCTCTGTGTGTGCCAGGAGCAGCCCAGTCACAGGGTGTGGTGGCACCCACACGGTGGGTCTTCAAGCCTGCAGAGAGGACTCCGGCACCTGCACACGCAGGGCGCCATAGGCCCCCACCCGGTGTGTGCTCGGCCGGCCCTGCCACATCTTCCGGGAGCTCAGCCCCAGCCGGGCAGCACCCCTGAGCCAGCTCCTCGCCCAGAGCCCGTGGCTACCCACACCCGCCCTCCCCGTCCCCGGTCCCTGGCTGCCATCGCCGCCTGTGCCTCAGAGGCCTGCACCCTCTTTGGCTCTCAGAGATGCTGCCCTCAGCTTCCCGCTGTCCCAGTCAGACTCCGGGCTGGGGATCTCGGCCAAGTCCTGCAGGGCCGCCTTTAAATTGGTGATGAGCTGACAATTTTGGCGGGGCGAGCCATTCATCTTCCTGAGGTTGGGAGGATATCTGGGAACCAGGGAAACGTCTCCGGGCATGCATGGGGCTGGAAGACCGCTGTCGGGGCTGGCCACGGAGGGTGGCCCCGCGGGAGGTCAGTGGAGCGGATTCTCTGGAGTCGAGGGTTGTGTTACCTGAGCGGACACGTGGGAGGCAGGGAGCCTGCGTCCAGCACAGCGTGTTATTTACTGAGAGTCCCGGAGAACCTCAGAGGAGGGCCGACTCCGCTTGCATGTTAAAATGGAAAAGGCAATTAACTACCAAAATAAGACGTTTTATACATTTTTATTGAGGTTTTAATGAACAAATAAAGAAACAGAGATCTGCATGTGCCTGGCGAGCTGTATGAAAATGACGGGCTCAAGACCTCATGGTGAGACCCAGTCCCACCCCCACGGCCCTGGCTTCCCAAGGGCTGCAAGCGCAGGCCCTGACCCCGCACATGGCCACGGCCCCACCGCACAGCCTGGGCTCAGAGAGAGGGACAGGAAGGAGGACGTGAAGAGGAAGGAGGGGGCCTGAGGGAGAGGAGGGACGCCTGGGCACAAGGGTCCCTCAGAGAAGCCCTGGAGCCACGAGGGCTCAGGGGCCGGCAGGGTGGCCACGGGGCCTGGAGAGGTGCAGGGCATCCTGGTACCTCCCTCAGCTGGGGCACCTCGAGACCTCGTCTCGGCTCTGATATCCGCACGGGGGAGCTGGGGAAGCCAGGTGGGCCGGTGCGCAGAGCTCTCCGCTGGCTGCGTGGGTGGGCGAGCCTGTTGGAGGGCACCATGGTGAGACCCGGTTGGGAGGTGGGTCCCTGCACGGACACAAAGCCTTGGCTTAGGGGAGTGGGGGTGTGGCAAACCACGCCCTGGGTGGGTCTCCTTGAGGGGGCAGTAGGGCAGGGAGGGGGAGAGCCGCCAGCCTCCTCTCCAGGCCTCTTCCTGACTTGGAGGGATCCCTCTCCTTCGTCTGAGGAGGATGCTTCTGTGGCCCAGAGCCCACCTCCTTCCTGTGCACCATGTGGAATTCCGTGGACACTTCCCCGACCGACAGCTCACACCCAGGAACCGCTCAGGATACCCAACCCACAGATGAGTTCACTGTCCCACCTCCCTGGATCTCAGCGCGTTTAGAACTCAGGTCGCCACGCCCTGCCCCCAGCATGATTTAATCTTTCTTTGTGGTGGGGGGAGATCAGGAATTTCATCCAGGGCCATTTTTCTCAATTAGAACTTGTGATTGCGTTTCTGAGCCTCCGAGGCTCAGTGCTGAGTCGGGCTGTGATGTGATCGGATCTCCCCTAAACTGCGGACACCAGTGACCCTATAAATTAACGTGTGACCCTATAAATTAACGGGTGGCTGAGGGAGTTCTGGCTTCCTCCTTGCTGTTTTTTGATGGTCTGATTTTGTAATAGGGGTTTTGAGTCCAGGCCAGGACTCCCTCCACTGGCGCTACCAAGGGCTTATCCAGCTTCGTGGTCCCTCAAGCTGGCGGTATGCATTTCAGCTCTGCGAGGATGTAGCTGTAAGAAAGCCGGTCACCTCCCTGCCCTGCGCAGGCCCCTTTACAAATCAGCTGGTGGGAGCCCCGGGATTTGGCTCCGCAGTGCCTGCGGGTGGCTGGTGCAGCCCTACTGTGCGTGCAGAGAGGGCACGGGGCTCCCTGCTGGCCAGGGCCCACTGCTTCCACGATGCACCCTGTTTGCTTTCACTGTGTTGTGGCTGATGTTGACGTAGCTGTCCTGTGTCCCGAGAGCCACTGGTCCTCTGTCTCCAGGGGTTCTGCATCAGCCAACCATGGAGCAGAAACATCCGGGGATGATACAGAACCACAGCTGTGGACCAGGGTTTGCCGTGTGCTCCGTGTCTTGGTGATGGAGAGATGGTCCAGAGTACATGAGAGGAGGGGCTAGGTCCCACGTAAATACCACTCCAGGTTATAAAGAGGATGTGAGGGTCCTTGGACTATGCTGTCCACTGGAACCAATGTCCTGGTGTCCAAAGTCCCAAGGACACTGGGCACCCACATGGAAAAAAGAAAGGAAGGAAGGAAGGAAGGAAGGAAGGAAGGAAGGAAGGAAGGAAGGAAGGAATCAGGCCAGGGCTGTCGCTCAAGGTAAACAGTTTGCCCAGCACGTGTGAGGCCCTGGGTTCTATCCTCAGCATCACGTAAAATAAATCAATAAAATAAAGGTATTATCTTTATCTACAACTAAAATCATTTTTTAAATATAATGAATTTTAAAAATAAGAAATGGAAGTGGCTGGAGGTGCCAGCTGTGGGATGGGTGGCCTGGTGGGGCTGGCCTGAGCCCGGTCTGCCGGCCTGGGTCTGGTGGGAGTTAGCGTTTCCTTCCCTGTGGGCAGCAGCGTTGGGGAATGAGGCAGGACATGGTCAGGCACCATCTGCTCCTTACGTTCAGCGTCTCTCCCTTGGAAAAAAAAAAACATGGTCTTTGGGTTTGGGGTTGATGGGGAAAGTAGATGGCCAGATAAAAAACAGGACATGGTTAAGTTGGAATTTAGGAAAAACCGTGGATTATTTTTAGCATAAGAACGATTTGTTGCACTTGAGGTATGCTCACACTAAGAACTATTTGCTTTCTGACTGAAACTCAGATTGGATGGGCACCTGTTTTCGTTGGCTAGCTTGGTGGCCCCGGGGGCCAGCATGGTGCTGACCATTAGCCACTCCCTCCCTCCCCTCTCTCCGCAGGCCTTTGGGGATCCTCGTCGGGAACTGAACTTGGTTTAAACACACCCACCCCGTCCGAATCTCCATCTCCTCTCTCATGGAATGAAATCGTTGAGAGGAGGAAATGTTGAGCCACGGCTGCCCCCGCCTGGGGCTGCCTGAAGGACAGACCCCCCTGGGAAGCCTCTGGAGCTCCGTCCTTCCTGGGGGGGGAGGGAGGAAGCTGCTCTGAGCCACCAGCTCTGGGCTGCTGCTGGCCACCTGCAGTGGCTGCCCTGTGCCAGCTCTCTGGCAGTGCTTGGGGACAAGAGGCAAGGGCAGGTTTTTTCCTTGGTCCCCAAGTCACTGTGGGGCATGGTGGGGGATTGGAGTGATCTCCTGAGAAGTTGGGGAGCCCGAGGGTGTGACTGAGGGCAAAGGCATTCCAGGGACAATGTCCTGGAGCTCGGGAGAGGGTAGGAGGGAGGCCAGAGGAGCAAAGTGGCCCCTGGAGACAGGATTCTGGCAGGAGTGGGGGCACCCTAGCCAGTTGCAGGGTGGGCGTGTCTGGCCCAGAATCCCCTCCTGGCCTGTCTCTGAATCCCCCTGAGAAGTAGCTGGCGTGGGACCCTGAATGTGGAAGTTACTGGAATACAGGAGGAAGCCCCTCCATGCAGTGATTTTAAAAATGAGGTTAGTTGGAAAACACTTTTTTACTGGATTTGAAAGCAGTTAGTTATCAAGGAAAATCCTCGAGTTGATAGATCTCTCTCTTTAAAAGCCCACCAGAAGCCCTTCACTCTTCCCCTTTCCTCTTGTAACTCTTCGCACATTTGGGGTTAAACATTCTTTCCTGGAATTTTAAACATGGGGATCAGGCCTCTGATCCCCCCTCGGGTTTGTTTCGATCTGTTCCAGGCGATGGGTGAGTGGCCTTCTGCTTCCAGGTGGGCTTGGGCATGGCCGGTGGGCACACGCGCCGAGCCCGCGTCCGCAGCCTGCCTGCCCTGCCCTCCAGGGGAGGCACACGCGGGTTCTACGGCACCTGGCACCGGGCGGATGCTCCTTCCCCAGCTGTGGAAGGCCAGGGGCTGAGGCAGGGCTGGGAGAGCAGGGCTGCCGCGAGGGGCCACCGGCTCCCAGACATCGCTGCCTTGCCCTGGGAGAGCTCAGCTGGCCACTTGAGAGGACAGCTTCTCAAGCAAGGGACAAGTAGCCGAAGTCCCCTCTCAGTTCAGCTGGGGCCTTACCAGGCAGGAGGGACTGGAGCTACAAGGAAAAAGGGTCGGGCCTTGGTGGCCCAGTTAACGCCTTTTCACTGAGCCCCGGGGACTGACTTTCGCCGTGCTCCCAACTTGGGTCTGTTTCTGGTCTTCATCTCCGGGGTCACATTTTAGGAAAGAAGTGGACACTCTCCGTGTAGTTATTCAAACCTACCCCTGAATGTGTCCTTTTCCGGTGGCATCAAAAATTCTGAGACTTCCCTGTTTAAGGGTAAAAGCCACACGCCCCCCTGCAGAGGCACCTGGGGCCAGGGCAGCTGGCTCTTCCCCAGCCAGCGGGTGGTGACTGTCCTGCATTTCCTGCTCCCGGAGCACTCGGCCGCAGGCAGGACATGGTTCTTGGTCAGGGTAAGGGTGGAGAACGCTTTCAGACTCGAAGGCTCCAAAGCTGCGTCCCCAGGTTCAGGGGGAGGGAGGGTCTGAGGCTCTCAGCAGATGTTCAGGACGAGAGTCTACTCAATGGGGGCTTGTGGTTCTGCTGTCCATGGGTCATGTTGGAGTTGGGAGGAGCCGACTCCGACCCAGGCTCTGGCTGCTTGGCTGGCGAGGAGCTGGCTGGTGCTTACAAGAGGTGTCACCAGACTGGGGCGGCTGTCACAGGCTGAACTCAGGGTCCAAGAGCAAGTGCCACAGTGCAGGCAGCAGGACCTGGGGGCTGGAGGGGAGCGTGCTTCCTGCCAGCAGCCAGATCTGAGCTTCTATTCAAGCATAGAAAGAGGTTGGTGCCCCCCAGAGAGAGGAGACACCCACCTGGCAAATCCCCAGGGGTTGCACTGGGCACCTAAAACCAGACTCGGGCTGCTTTGCAAACCTGCGTCCCTCCAAAGCTCTCAGTGCACCCGGAAGAATCAGGGTTCAGGGAAATCCTGGTGTCCTTCTCTCAGAGGGAGCCCACTCTGAGCTGGGCCCGGCCCACTAGGCAGGTCCTGCTGACCTGCATGCCCGGGCTGCCACTCATCTGCAGGCTTCCAGCTGAGCTCCCGGAAGCTGCTCCCAGGGCTGTGCTGCGCCAAGTGAGAGCAGAGTCCCTGAGTCAGAGTGGTCTCACTGGGGGGCTGGGGAGAGCCCTCATTCAAGGGGCGGTCTATCAGCAATAACAGCCGTTAATAATCCGGCAGCTAGGAGGGGAGGGGCCCTGAGGTGGCCACGAACCCGGAGCAGTTCTCTATGACATGAGCTAGTTATGTCCTGGACTCCTGCGTCGGAGGGATCAGGATACCTGGCAAAAATGCAGAGCGTAGGGAACATCTTCCAGTCTCTGGAACTAAAATAATCACACTCATGATTACAATGAACTGAGGAGGTCGGCCCGTGGTGGGGCGGGTGGGCACCGGTGCTGACTCCCCCCACCTGGGGAGCGTGGGGGCTCTCGGGGGATGAGTGCCGCACTCGACCAGGGCCTCGCTGTCTTCCCCTCTGTCCCTTCCCCGTCACCTGGGGCGCCGGTCCCTCTCCACCCTCACCCCCTAGTGGGAGCGCATCCACCCCAGGGCTTTGTGAGTTAGTCACCACCAAGAGACTCTGAAGACACCAAGAGTGAACAGAAGCAGTGAAGGGGTCAGAGGTCCCCAGGGGCACTGGAGGCGGTGCACCGGGACGTTTGGGACGCGGGCACCACTGTGCGTGATACTGTGAAGGTGGACCCCCGTCATGGCACATTGCCCAAGCCCCCAGAATGTCCAACACCCAAAGTGAACCCGCATGTAGACCATGGGCTCAGGGGGCCGAGGAGGTGCCTGTGTTGACACATGAACAACTGTGAACCTAAAATCCCTCCTTTAAAAAATTAAGTCTGAGGGCTGGAATGTGGCTCAGTGGTAGAGCACTCGCCTAGCCTGCGTGAGGCACTGGGTTTAATCCTCAGCACCACGTAAAAATAAAATAAAGATATCGTATCCACCTATAATTAAAAATAGATATTTAAAAAAATTAAGTCTGAGCCAGGTCCGAGGTCACACACCTGTCAATCCAGTTCCTCAGGAGGCTGAGGCAGGAGGATCACAAGTTTGAGGCCAGCCTCAGCCACTTAAGGAGACCCTGTCTCGATAAAATAAAAAGGGCTGGGGCTGGAGCTCAGTGAGAGCGCTCACCCAGCCTCTGCAGGCCTCTGGGTTCCTCCCTCTTCAGAACAAACAAAGTCCTCTGGAGGGGTGGGGGACGTGTGTCTCAGTGGTCACGCAGGATGCTGCCAACAGCCGGTCGCACACCTCGTCTGTGAGACGGGTCCTGCAGGCTCGCCAGCAGGGCAGTGAGCATCGTGGGGGCCCTCCACCCCAGAGGCTGCCCGCTCCGTCTCCACCCTCACCGGCTGCCCAGCTAGGGCTAAGTGGACCTGGGAGGCCAGGTGGGCCTCAGGCCCCGGGACGGGGCTTTCCTGGGGAGAGTTTCGAGGCTCCGCTTGGCTCCTGGGGGGCTCAGTGGAGGGTGGTGCCCCCTTGCATCGCAGGGGTGGGACTCCTCTCAGCGGCCTTGCGTCCCAGTCACGACATCCAAGCTCGACTCTTAGTTCTCCCAGAAATTCTGTCAGCGAAGGTCAGTGGATAGTAGGCTCAGCCCCGGGGCTAGCAGGGAGGGGTCGCGGGGGAGGAGGGTGCAGGTGGCTCTGGGCACCACAGAGCGCGGCTGGCGGAAGTCACACAGATACTGAAATGGCAGCCTTCGTAACGGCGGAATCCACAGTCGCCATGGAGGCCAGGTCAGCTGCGGCTGGCCCCCAGGATGTTCAGGGCGAGAGTCCACTCCATGGGGGCTTGTGGTTCTGCTGTCCAGGGGTAATGTCCTCTGTGTGGTGTGATGTCCAAACAGTCCCTGCCTAAGCCCCACTCTCCTGCTCCCTGAGGGTGCTCCCAGGCCCTTGGGGGTGACGAGGACACCTGTGTCCCCAACGGTTGGTGCAATGCTTCACCATCAAGGACGGGGACCCACACGGTCCTGGGTGGCAGGATCATTCCCAGGTGTGGCTGGACGGGGCTGCAGAGCCCACCAGGCTTAGTCCCACTGTGACCCGACCGCCCTCCGGCCCGTCCCCCGGTGGCCAGCAGGGTGGGGGTGCTCCTGGGTCCGGCCTCCTCCTCCTGTGCCCTGCTCTTGACGTTTCCTCACGCAGGACAACACAGGGGAACCCAGGGACGCGGGCCACCCGGCCACCCGAGGGGTTCTACTGGGAGCTTTGCCTTTTCAGAGTGACTGGACCAGGGGGGCCAGGGATGTGGTGGGGACACAGCTGAGCCTTGCCAGGGGGCAGGAGGGACGTGGAGACTGTGCCCACTCCAGGAACAGCCAGGACACAGCAGGTGCTGGCAGAGGCCAGGTGCCCGGGGCAGGCTCCTCGGGATGCTCCTCCTCCTCTGGGGTGCTGACCCCTCCTGACTTCCCGCAGGCCCAGGGGTCCCTAAGAGACTCTCCAGGAAGACTCCTGCCTGAAGTCTTAAAGGGGTGGGGGCTGGCGGGCAGCAGGAGAGGGCAGTGAGCACGCTGGATTTCATCACCCCGGATACCCCGGGCATCAAAGGGCACTGGCGGGAAGTGGAAAGAGACTCTCCAGAGGGGCAGCAGGTGCTGCGGGGCACCGTGGGGGTTAGAACCCGGACAGATAAAGACTCCTAGGACTGCACAGCAGAGAGTTCAGTTTTAGAAACAGACCAGGCCTTAAATAGACACGTCCCCATAGAAGTTTATAAATGACCCCCAGACACCGGGAAGGGCCGTCAGGTCACTTGTCATCAAGGAGACGCAAAACAGAGCAACGGTGAGGGTCCACGGAGCACCCGGCAGGAGGGACAGTAGAGTGGTGGGGACAGAGAAAGCGGGGCCCTCCCCTCTGCAGGTGGGGACGTCAGATGAAGCAGCCACTTTTGAAAATCTCGCAGCAGTTCCTCAAAGCCAGACGCAGAATCGTCCCGAGACCTGGCGACTCCACTTCTAGTCGTCGCCCCGAAGACCTGAAACCAGGGACCAAGTCAGACCCTGCGCACCGACGGCTGCAGCAGCGGGATGCTCAACTGCCCCGAGTCGGCAGCAGCCGCGGGCATCACAGAGGAGCGACACTCGGGGGCGGGTACGCACTCGAGGAGCTCCGCTACAGAGTGAAGGAATTCAGACACCTGCCACCACACGGGTGACCCTGGGGGACAGTGCTGAGCGAAAGTCCTCCCCTATGGGGACCTAGAACAGTCCAGCTCAGAGGCAGAAAGTGCTTTAGAGGTTACTGGAGAGTGTGCCCAGAGGGACAGCAGGACTGAGGGGGGCCCTGACCCGCAGACGCTCAGGGAGCTTCTCCTCCAACCCCCTGACGCCCCAACTCACTCCAGGCTCGTCAGCCCTGCCTGGCCCCCGCTGCTCACGGCCCCCTCCAGAGCCCCCGTAGGACAGGGCTCTCTCCCCGCAGGCGCCAGCCATGGGGGCGCACCCAGGCGTGTGCGCCTGGTCCCTCCTGCTCCCCCGGGGACAGTGGAGCACCGGGGTCCCCACCCTGCCACCCCCCATGGTGGGACGTGCCCAGCATGGATGGCGTCCAGCAGGTCCTCCTTCACTTCTGCGATAGGCTCGTCCAGGACCAAGCAGGACACTCGGTCAGGATCAGTAGAGACCCGTTCCATGAAGTAAAACTCCTTTTAACCTAAAACTGCTGCCTTCTGTCATGGGAGGGACTCGTCCAGGGGCTTCGGAGAGAGACTTGACTGTGGAGACTCAGGCACCCGGTGGGTGGGAAGAGAGCGGGGCTGGGACCCCTGAGCATGGACGGTCAGTGGGGCACAGAGTGACCACATTCTGAATAGCCTCTGGGCAGAGCTGGGGGACAGACGGAGACAGCTGTGGACAGAGCACAAAGCGGCAAGACACCAGGCCTCTCCTCACGCCTGGGCAGCCACCGGCCGACCCACCGGAGGCTGAAGGTCAAGGACAGAGTGTGGGTCCCTGTGTGCAGACGGGGCAGGGGGTGACCCACCAGGGGTGGGCGGTGACTCCTCAGGGGCTGGCACAGTGGCAGCAAGGCACAGGTGGGTCCTGTGCTCACAGCCCGGGGACCTCTGGTGCCTGGTCATGGTGGACCCTGCCCAGGGGACAAAGTCCTGTACTCACAGCCCAGGGACCTCTGGTGCCTGGTCATGGTGGAGCCCCTCATCCCAGGGGACGAGGCCCGGCTGGAGGTGGAGCGGGGGCTTCTTGCTCCTGCTCTGATTTGCAGAACCCACTGCGCCTCTGGGAGAGCTGGCCCTGGGGGAGGGGTGGGAGAGGGGAGCAGCAGCCTGCTGGGCAGCATGCCGGGCCTGGGGGACGATGGCCACGCAGATGAAGAAGAACCCCAGACGGGGTCCACGGGTTGGGGACAGTGCAGGGTGCGCTGGAGTATCACCAGGATCTGCGTGGGCCGGGCTACGGCAGGAGGTTTCTCGGAGAGGGGGATCTCAGTGGGGACCTGACGGGTGTGTGGGGGTGGGTGAGCAGGGGCAGGGTGACAGGCAGAGAGGCGGCACCTGCAGTGGCCCCAGGAAGGCAGAGCCCAGTGGGTCACACGGACCCCAACCAAGGAAGGTGGTGCAGCTGCGCGGTCAGAGGGAGGGAGCTGTGCGTGCTGGGTGCAGAGGACGGGGCAGCCCTGGCGCCAGGGGCGTGCGGAGGCCGGGCAGGGGGCGGTCGGCCGCCAGGGAGCGAGCACCTGCTGGAGTCAGGAGCGAGCCGTGCTGTCCCCAGGGTGAGGGGAGGTGGCTGTAGGGCTGGGGTCACGGTGAAGTCGAGTGTGGGTGCCTGCAGGACGGGCCTCCTGGCCTTGCTGGTGCTGGCATGGCGGAGTGGGCTAGGCTGGCCCCTGGCTGGAAGCCACCACAGGGGCCTGGAGGGGCAGTGTCTAGACGAGGGTGTGGGCCTCTGAGGTGGCTGCTCTGGGCAGGTCACGTTTGAAGAGCCGCCTTGGCTGTCATGTTGGCACAGTGATGTGCCCTGAAGTCACCTCCTGGGGAACAACAGAGAGAAGCCAATGAGAGGGGAGGAGGAGCTTCAAGTCCCTGAGCACGGGCTGTGGCTGGGGCTGGGGGCAGGGGGTGGTGAGGGCAGCTGTGGAGTGCGCAGGAGGAGGGTGGGCGGGACGCAGCCGTTGCCTTGGGACAGTGCCTGCCCCACACCGGCACCACAGCACCACGTCCCAGGCCCGCGGCCTCGTCCCAGGCCTGTGGCTGTGCAGAGCTGGGAGCTATGACGCTCCCCCTGCTCCCGGGGAAGCCCAGAGCTGCACTTGTGCACGTGGGTGGGGAGGGTCTCTCCGACTGTGGCTGTTCTCCGGAGGGAAGGGGAAGCGCCCACCTGACTCAGGGGAATCAGGGATGTTGGGTGCCGTTCTTCTGAGCCTCTCCACCCAGAGGGCATCTGCCACCTTCAAGCTCACCTGCACACCTGGGCTGGCCTCCCTCCCGCAGACACACTGCAGGTGGAGTGGCTCATGTCCCACGGAGGGATGTGAGCAGAAAAGGCACCTGAGAAGGACGAGCATTAAAAAAAAAAAAAAAAAGACAAAATGTCGGCTGCCGATTCCAGATCCCCTTAGAAGGAACAGCAGACAGAGAGACTGAGGTTAGAAACAGCTGCATAAACACAGTGACTGAGACAAGAGACACTGGGCAACACAGGGCAGGAACAGGGAGGTCGAGGGCGGAGCTGGGATACTGAGTGACACACGTCAGCGGGATGTGTCAACGCAGGGCACAAATACAGCTGAGGAGCGAGGGGGCGAATGGGGGGACCAACCGGAGGTCTCTGCCGGACCCTCCGAGAGCAAAGCTGTCACAGAAGGGGAAAGAAGTGGGATAGATGCCCAATGGAGAGGGAGAAATCTCAGGAGGGCAGGAAATGTGGGGGTGACATCTCTGGAATTAAAAAAGATGAAGTTTTCAGATTAAAATGGTTAGATGGACAGAGACGGGAGGGGAGAACCCTGCGCACCTATGATGACCTTTAAGAATAACTAAGGTGGGTTCTGAAAGGACTCACACGGAGACACGGAGCGGGTGGACTGGAGGACCAGCAGCAGCAGCACAGGGGCAGCAGGACCACCAATGACATTCCCACTCACGGGGGAAAAGTGGCTTAGAAGAGAGGGTTTCATACGCGGCCCACGGACATTCCAACTGGAGGTGGAGTAAGACCTCCCGTTCCACACTTTCCTGCAAGCACAATACAGAGAAAAAGAGAAGGAGACCACATATATAAGGGTTGGAAAGAAGGAAAGGGGTTTTGCTTACAGAGATGGTCACGTACATAGAACCCCTGAACTTACACAGAGAATCTTCTAGAAACCGGAGAGCTTATCAGATTGGTTACTGTTAGCGTCAGGTACGTTCACGTACCAGTGGTGCAGTCACTAGAAAATGTCATGGAAGGAAAGGCATCGTCTATGGTAGAATCAGGAAATGTCAGACAAGGATAAGCTCCTTCTAAAATGTCTACGATTCATGAAGGAAACATTGTAAACCTCAGTAGGTGGAGGGTCTCTGATAATGAATGAGAAGATTCTATGATATTAAAATGTCCTTTTCTCCAGGTTGATGGGAAATGCTGTGGCCAGAGCAAGTGTGGTCAGTGTCCGAGTGGAGGTTTTCACGGAACTTGGCAAAGTTATCATACAGAAGAGCAAGGGACCCAAAGTAGCCAGAACCCTCCTAAAGAGAAGTGGGCCAGGTCCTAGCTCCACTCAGGGCCGGTGTTCAAGATCATGTAGGGCTGCCCCAGGACTGACCCGCTGACCCGGCCACTTGTTCCCGAAGCAGCCCCATGTGTGTACGGAGCCCTGGGTTAGAGATGCGGCTGCGTTCACCCACTGACGGGAGGAGGGTTGTGAACGAGGCTGTCCTGTAGGAGGTGGGAAGTGGATCCCTATCTCACACCACGTTTTGGAAAATCAGGTGGATGGAGTTGAATGTCCAAAATCTGTTAGAGGAAACGGTCTTAAGGCATGAAAAGTGAGTATTCTAAAAATGGATAGATTTGAGTACACTAAAATAAAGCAGAAATTAAGAGACTTTAAAAAGTCAGTATATGGAGAGGTATGCAAGAAGTGAAAGAGGTTTCAAAAGTGAAAAGACCAGTTTTGGAGAAAAAAATATCAGCAATGTTTTTCGAGGATTAGTGTCAAGAACATGTAACAAACCTCTACAGTCAGGAAGAAAGTACAGAGTATCCCGATAGAGAAGAGACGGAAGACACACTGGAATTTCATACAGAAGAAGATTTCAGTAAATACAAAAAGAGATGTTGACATCATTAAAATTAAGACCTTCGTGGGTGGCATTCAACTTCCGTTTGATTGACAAAAATTTTAAAACACGACAAATCCAAATGTCAGAACAATTGTCACCGGATAGGGGCTGGAGGAGGCCCCTGCAGACCCGCACCATGGATCAGAATCTAGGACGCACCAGAAAGAGGCACAAGCAGGGTTTCAGGAAGGCATCTCAGGGTGAGCTGCCCCTCTGGGGTCCCGGGCTCTTCTTTTAAAGGAAACATAGTAAATAGAGAACATGGGAAGAGGGGGGTGGGGGTGAGGCGGCCTGCTGAGCTCCGTTCTCTTCATCAAGGGGCACGGGGGTCTCGGGGGTCTGGTTCTTTTCGGAATCTCTAGGTTGACATTATCTAGATAAGGTTCAAAATGTCCCCATATCATAGGTCTCTGGCAGTGTTTTTCCTTGGGCTTTATTTAGTCAGGAAAGGGTGTGCAAGCCAGGACTGCATGTGGCCCCACTGTGTGCACTCACAGTGCTCCAAGGTTCGTGGGAATTCAGGTCTGGAGGGCAACAGGCCTGGCGAGCGGAGGTGGGCGTGTTGGTGGAGCTTTGGGGTTTGGAGATCCTGCTCTTGCCCTCCCGGTGAGCCTCCTGTCTGCCTGACCTTGTGTCTTCCATCTCCCTCGGGGCCAGGGTCACTGCAGGTCAGCACGAGTCGGTCCAACCGTTTGGAAGACAGAGGGTGTCGTCTCCTAAGTTTAAACCTCACACACCCGATGACCAGGTCACCCTCTCCCCAGCACACAGGAGACACACTGGCCTGTGTCTCACAGCAGAAGACAGGTGCAAAAGTGTCCCTGGAGCAAACACCAAGAAACAACCCAGAGCCCATGAAGAGTGTCACGGCAGCACCCACCAAGAGGATGAGGCTTGGGAGTAAAGGTGGGACCTACAGGAGCAGCAGCAGCTGCAAGCTCCATTCTTCTTGAACGGGCTCTTGATTGCTGCTCGACCGTCTGAGGATGTGGGACTCTGCCATGATTCTCCGGAAGCCTTTGGTCTCACACTAGGGCAGCCCCCTTGATCTCTCTTGTTCTGGGGCGTCGATGTCTTGGGCTGCGCAGCTACAGGTTCTCCCAGCTCTCCAGCCTGTGGACGGCCACTGTGGACCGGCCAGCTTCGGGTCCCATGAGCCAACCTAGTGAGCCCCCTTTATAATTACACTTCCTGTGGGCCCTGTTGCTCTGGAGAACCCTGGCTGAGGGGACTGTCGTGAGCACGCTGTGTCATCAACACGGACGACACATTCCGGGTCTTTCCACAGTGTCAGAGTTTGCTGAGTGACCATGAACTCACAGGTACCCCACTTCCATCAGTGGCAGTTCACGGAACACCTGTGGGTCACCCCAAGTCAGGAGGGGGACAGAAAACTCTTTATCCCAATCTTAGTTTCTGACATCTAAACACACAAGTCACGCATTGCCCTTCACACAACAGGATGTAAGTAGGTCACAGAAAGACCGAGAAACGGTTAAAACGGCCGCGGGGTCACGGGGCACGGTGCAAAGCGCACAGGCAGAGACATGAGTGCGGTCCGGGGGCTGCAGGTGCTCAGATAAGGATTTTAATGAATCAGTCCTACCGGGTCCTCAAAGCAGAGGGTCTGGGCGGAGGGACGGCAGTTTCAGTTTCAGAGTGTCAGCTTGAGAGGTCAGTGGGGAGTGGTCAGCTGTGTGTGGCCATCACAGGCAGGAGAAACGGCACTTTGTGGAAGCCCAATTTTAGCTACACAACGGCAAGTTCAAGAAGCAAAACAGAGCACTGAACTTTCCAAAGATTAACTTGGGCATCCTACTATTTTTATAAAGTTAAGAACAATAGGAAGTTTTAGAAGATAGATTGGCAGAATTGATTTAGAAAAAAAAAATAATCTTGACCTCATTATAATGTACTCTCCAAGAGGCTCACTTCAAACATAATGATATGGGCAGGTTGAAGGAAGCAGACGGGAAAGATGTAAGCATTAATTAAAGAAAAACAGGAGTGACAATATTATCATCACATAAAATGGACATTAGAGTAAAACAAATGATCAGGAACAAAAAGACATTTTACATAACAATGAAAGGGTGAACAGAGCACAAAGACACAGAAATCCCAGATGTGCGTTCACTGAATACTGGGATTTCACAATACACAGGCAAAATTTGATAGAAAGAAAAAATAAGCAGATCTGCAATTGTATTTGGGGACTTCAATATCCTTCTCTCAGAAATTGATAAAACTACTAGGCAGAAAATCAACAAGGAAATAAGAGAACCAAACAATACCTTTAACCACCAATATCCAGTAGACCTTTATGGAACCCTTACTTCCCACAAAGGAATACACATTCTGTTCAGAAGAAAGTCCACCAAGATACACCTTATTCTGGGACATAAAATAAAACTTGACAAATGTAAGAGAATTAAGATCACATAGAGCATGTTCTCTCACATAATGGGATCAAACTAGAAATCAACAAGAAAGAGATATTGGGAAATCCTTAAATGCTTGGAATCCTTAAAAATGTACTTTTCAATTCATGGGTCAAAGATAAAGTCTCAAAGGAAAATTTTTAAAAACTTAAAACTGAAAGAAAATGAAAACACCACACATTAATATTTGTGGGCTGGGCACAGTGGCGCACGCCTGTAATCCCAGCAGCTCAGGAGGCTGAGGCAGGAGGATCACAAGTTCAAAGCCAGCCTCAGCTAAAGCAAAGTGCTAAGCAACTCAGTGAGACCCTGTCTCTCTATAAAACATAAAGTAGGGCTGGGATGTGGCTCAGTGGTCGAGTGCTCCTGAATTCAATCCATAGTACCAACCCCAAAATAATAATAAAATAAAAAAGACTCGTGGGATGTAGTTAAATCAGTGCTGAGTGGGAAATGTATAGCATTAAATGCTTATGTTAGAAAAAAATCAAATGGATCATCTAAAATTCTATTTCAAGAAAGTAAAAGGGGACAAAATCAATTCAAAGCAAACAGAAGAAAGAAACAATAAAGTACCTGAAATTGGAATGATCATAGCAGTAAAGAAAAATTAATGGAATGGAAAGCTGGCTCTTTGAACAGAACAATACAGTGGGTAAGCTTCGAGCAGCACTGTCAAAGACAAGACAGGAAAGACACACGTTACCTGCGATGGGAGTGGACCAGGGCCATCACTACAGACCCTACAGCCTCACCTCCCGGGAACCCTGCCCACACTCCTCGGGGCCTTGGATGGGAAGACCAGTGCCTCAGAAACACAAGGTGGACACCCTGCGCTGCCCAGGGAACTGCACAGGTAGAGAGGGCAGCTGGTATTCGCCTCTGAGGGACTTTTAGAATTAGGCCGAGAAAGCAAAGAGCCACCCACAGGCATGGGACAGTGGCAGTGCCGTGTCATGAAATCTAAAAGGTTGTTTCCAGCAAGAGGGTGGGGGTGGGGGAGTAGAGTCTGAGGAAAGGCCGGGACTGTGGCCTCCACTGTTCCTTTAGGAGGTCAAGGTGACCTTGACAGGAGTTTCGATGGGGTGGTCTGGCAGGCTGGGGTGCGCGGACAGCAGATGGAAGGGCGTCTCTGGGAAGTCGTGATGGGGCCATCCCTGTCTTCACTAGTGCTTTGGTTCCCTGGAGGTCACTTGTCGGCTGTGGGCAGGGGGGGTCCCCAGGAGGCCCCTACTGGCATTCTGGGATTTTTTTTTAATTTATGCAGACTCAAATTAGCTGGCTGAGAATACTAAGATCAAGGACATTTCTAGAAAACACATGGCACTTCTACACTGGGCCCTAACTCCTGGAAGTCTCGGGGGGGGGGGGTGGTTGTCAGATTCAGGACTCGAGGCACAGAGCCCTGGCTGGGTGGGGTCACCCTGGTGCCCAAGCCCTCCGTCCCACCTGTGCACACCTTCCACTGAGCTCAGGTTGCTCTCTAAGCCAGCTGTCAACTCTCCTGGAGATGTGACTGGCCATCTGCAGGTGACCACATCGCCATGGACATGAGGACCTCGGTGGCTGCTTCCCGGCATCCCCTGCCATCACCCCGTGGCTGTCTCTGGAAAGGACCAGCCCAATCCATGGCCCCTCACAGGGCGGCAATCCCAACAGTGCAGAGCAGCTAAGTGCAGGCTGCGTCCAGCTCTGCTCCACACTCCTGGGAGCCGTCTGGCTGTCCTTGGCCCCTCTGGGCCTCAGCTTCCCCATCTGTAAGGTGGGCGGAGACATCTGTCCCATGGGGTTGGAGATCACCTCTGGTTCGCTCCTGGGATCATATGCAACCTCAAAAATGCGGCCTCCATCATTCCGGGTAGATGCGCAGCAAACCTAGGTGTCCTGGACCCCAGAGGGACCGGAGGGACGAAGCAGGTCCTTGGTCTGGTGGAAGTCGAGACTCTTGCCAGGAAGCTCCATCATTCTCTTCCTCCAGTGTTGAAAGAGCCACTGGACTTCCATGCTGTTGGGGAGGATGCCACCGTCTGGGTTCACAGACGAGGAATCGCCGGCACTAGGCCTCGGAGCAAGGAGCAAGGTGTGGTGGACTCTCGCACCTGGCTGCAGTTTGGTGAGGTCTTCTGAGGCCCCTTGCTTGAGAGAGAGAGAGATTCAGGAAGCTTCCATCTGAAATGCAGCACAGCTCCTCCCTCCATTCCCATCGCCTCCCCCTTCCTTTTTTTAAATGTATTTTTATTTTTAGTTGACACGTAGTGATCACACGTACGATGGGGTGCAGCATGGCGTCTCAGTACTTGTATACAACGTGGAAGGATCAGATCAGGGCAGTTGGCACATCCATCAACGCAGACAGTCATCACCCCTTGGTGTTTGGAACCTTCCCACCCTCTCTCCAGCTATTTTGAGAGACACTGTTAATTGCTGGGAACCCTTGTTACTCCACACTAGACCCACTCACCTTCCTCTCCCCAGGCTCCCTCCTCAGCCTCCTGCTCTGAGATCCACCTTGCAGCTTCCCTGTGGCAACTGTCTTCCTGGGCCTGGCTGTTTCACTTTGCATAATTACCTCCAGTGCACGTCAGAAGTGACAGAATTGCGTTCTTTTTTATGACTGAATACTATTCCACTGTGCATACCTGGTGCGTTTCATTGATCTGAAAGGCAGGGTGGGCAGGCGTTGGTGGCCAGAGGACCTAGTGGCCTCTGAACAGAAACCCAGCTGTGGGCCTTGCTCTCTTGCTAAGTTCCTTTCTCCCTTATTTATTCCTGTGTTCCTCCCTCTCTCTCTTCCTCTCTCCCTTCTTATTCCTTCCTTTTTTTCTTTCTTCTATTTAACAAAACTTGAGAAGTCACGGAAAGATCCATATTTTAAAGGCACTTAGAATTCCTGAGGAACATGAGGGCCGCTGGTGGGAGGTGAATCCTTTCACCCTGTCTTCTCTAAGTGTGGATGTCCTTATTTAAGTTCACTTAAAGCCACAGTCCGCCGGATTTGCTTGGTTTTAATGGCTTGGGATCGGGGGTCCCTTATCCTCACTGGGCTCTGGAGCCCACCCCGGTACCCACCAGCTGTACCCAGGGAGCCTTCAGCGTCCCCACGGCTGCCCCCGGCCACCTTTGGCCCTTCTGTGGCTGTGGCTGGTGTGTCCCGCGGAGGGACCTGGGGGCAGTGGTGCTCCGTGGGGCCGGGACCTGCTCTCCAGGCTGCCGCTCGGCACCTCAGCCTCCCCAGCGAGCGAGGGCAGCCCGTTCCATCAGGAGAGAAAAGCCTGACGCGGACCAAGATCCGCAGCCAAAAGAGAAAAACAACAAACACCCCACAAAATACAAATAAATTCCCTGAGAGTGCCCTGTCGGGGCAGAGAGGCGGCCTGCCAGGCTGACTTCAGAGGCCCCGCACTCGCCCTGACCGGCCACCGACCTGAAAAGTGACTTCCTGAGAGAGCCCCATAAACCAACCACGTGGTGAGGAGGCAAGAAGGACATCTGAAGAGCCAGGCTCCAGACACAACTGCACTGGGGCCAGGGAGGGGCAGGGCTCCCCAGCGCTGGGAGGCAGGGAGGCTGGGGAGGCCACGAGGACACCTCCTGCCCCCACCCCAGGGGCCGACGTCTCTCGCACTCGGACGTCACCTGCGTCTACTGATAGAGCTGTGTCCATGCACCAGGGGCCTGGGGCAGCCCTGGTGGGCGGGAGAGGGTGCAGGTCAGGGGTCAGGCAGGCCGTCCACTCCTTGACTGTTAGATGGTCACGCAAAGAGGCCAGAACTCCAGAGGGACCCTGAGGAGGCAGCACACAGCATCCAGGGCTGTTCCCCTGTGTGCGCCCAGGGGCGCCCCTGCTCTTCCGGGCAGAGAAGGGGACCTGATGGTTTCTGAGGGGACCCAGAGCCTCTGTGTGCACAGGTGGTGTGGGGCAGGATGGCTGCACCGTCCACGCTCAGCTCAGCTCCCCAATGTACCTGGGCCGCGACCCCCAGCAACAGCCTGCACACACTCCCCTTGGCAGCAGGCCTCCGTGACAGACCCGCCAACCCCAGGGAGCCGGGGAGGGGCTGAATGTGCACAGCCTGGGGTCAGGAGACAAAGCCCCGGGCAGAAACAGGCCACAGAGTGTGACGCTCCTTGGGACACATCTGTGCACACACACGTGTGATCTCAGGATGGCACACACGCATGTGTGCCGGCGCCTGCCTCCCTGTGCACATGACCAGGTACAGCGCCCACACCCGTGCACCGTGTATGACTCGCTCACAGACTCCTGTTTCCCGTCAGGCTGTACATGCTGTGGCCACATTGCCACGTGCCACGTGCGTGACTCCTCGCACACCCACATACCCTCAGAAGCACATCTAGTTCTTTCTTCAAATGGCTTTTTTGGGGAACCAACTGCCGAGACCCAGAGGCTGTAATCAAGCCCGTGTGAGCAGCGCCCGGCTTGCAGGTGCGGCTGTGCCTGTCGCTCAGACGCAGAACCCAGCTCAGGGCTTCGCTGCTCTGAGAGCCGCTCGCACAGGAAGTGGAGGTGCCAGGCGTCTCCCCATTTAAATACGGCACTTGTTTATAAATACCCCCCCGGCCCTCCCGGCATGCTGACTCGGAGGAATCGGCTTCCCTGGTTGGCAACGGAACCCAGATGTTCCTTACAGATGTTTCCCTCTTTTTCTTTTCCTTACTTTTTCCCCCCACTCATCAAATTAAGTCAGGCCATCATGGAAAACTGCCAGCGCTCGCGTCCCCAGGATGCCGAGCGCCAGTGTCACGCCGAGTGTCACGAAGCGGGCGATAATTACAGCCTCATCCGATATCCTGGCTGCCTTTAATCGCCCAGCATTGTGTCACTCTTCAGATGCCTCGGGGTGCACCAGAGAGTCACACTGCCGGGTCCACCGGGAGGCGGGAGGCACACAGTCCAGCTCTGCCTGGATGCTGAGCATCTCAGCCAGGCCGCTCAGGCTGCAGCAGGGAGACCCCCACCCCGGGGCGAGTGCATGGTTCCGTGTCGGGGGGCCGCACCGTGGCACTTGCCCGGCCCCCAGCAGCTTCCAGGGGGCTCAGAAGTTGGCGTCAGCAGGGAAGGGAGCAGGGCAGCAGACGCGGGGCTGCGGGCAGGGCTCTGCTGTGACCGCGGCTGGTTAGCTGGTACTCACCGCTGCGTGTCAGCAGGCCTGGAAGGGACCCTCACCCTCAATCCAGTCGTCTCATCTCATACACACCAGAAATAGGAATCGAGAAAGAGGAGAAGCTTGGTGACTTGTATAAAGCCACACAGGAGTTAGAACCCGGGGCCGGGAAATGGAGCTCAGTGTAGACGGCTTCCCTGGCACGTGGGGCCCTGGGTTCTGCCCACAGAAGCAAACGAGCAGAAGGAGTAGGAGCAAAACCAGAACCCAGACCCCAACCCTTGCATGATTTTCTGGGTGGCTCTTCTCAACTGTGGCCTCCGTGTTAGTGAGCAACAACACAGTCATCTGGAGCCTGGCTCAGAGGCAAATCCCCAGACGGCAGGGGACTGTGTCAGCTTTCCGCCCGTCTCCCAGGTGTTGCTGGGGGGGCACACGGGCTGTGATGATGCTCACCCCAGCCCAGGGGTCTTGTAAGCTTCACTGTGAACAAGAGCCTCCGGCGCTGCTGTCAGAGGAGGTCGCCCTGAATCGGAGTTACAGAACCACCCCTCCTTCTAACTAGGGATTCTGGTGCGAATGTCCTCCAGAGCCAAAATGCATCATAGCCCGAGGACGAGGGAGGGGGGACAGGAAAGGGGCAAAGTGATCCCACTCGCTCTTTATCTGTCTCCAGGGCTGGGGGGAGCCGCCGCCCAGCCAGCTCTCCTCCAAAGCACGAAGCTAAGTGCTTCTCATTCCTCTTCTCCTGGATGGGTTTCAAAACCCCTGGGGACATGTGTAGCCACGTCAATTCCAAAGAGGGTGGTGAACGGCATCCTCCTCGTGGGTTCTGTTCCTGGGTGGTGAATTTCCACCCTGTAAGTAAGTGCGGCTGCTGGAAGCCCAGCCGATGGGCAGGATCCCTCTGTAAACGCAGCTCTCTGGCAGCGGGAGGTGAGAGGCAATGGATCCCTGGACACCTCGCCTCTCCCACCCTCCCCGAGATTCCACCAAAGGGGAGAAGTCTCACAAACCTGCCTAACCCGTCCCCTCTGCCTGCCGCAGTGCCACAGACAGCCGCACACACTGCCTCCCGGGCCTCCCTCCCATCACTGTGGGCACCAGCAAGGTGTGTGTGTGTGTGTGTGTGTGTGTGTGTGTGTGTGTGTGTGTGTGTGTTTGGGGGGCTGCTTCCCAGTCTGATGTGGGATGACTCTTCCCCACAGACGCACACAGGAATGCGGGACCTGCCTTTCCAGGCAGAACCCAAGGGTGCAGGTGCAGTGAGCTGGGCGGCTCTGGAGAGGAGGGTGGTGCTGGGGATGCCCAGGGGCAGTTGGCTGGGCCTTGTGGTTGGACCCTCTAGACCTGAGGGCAGTGGAGCCCAGCGCCCTGGATGGGGCGGCCAGGAGGGCTGGGAGGGCCAGGGGCGATGCGGTTGTGTGCCAGGCCTGGGCACGGCTCCCCACGGTTTCCAGAGAGACACCCTTTGAGACGAGTCCATTATCGCTCTCGTTTTTCAAGGGGGGGCAGGACCCTGGATCGAGCAGGAGACAGTGCCCTGGCCCCGGCCGCTCTGGAGAACTCACCTGTGTCCTGCAGACCAGAGCCCCGGGGTGGAGTCTGTTGGTCCTGAGCCTCCGGAAGAGGTCGCAGAACGTAGTGTCTGTGCACAGGTGTGCCTTCTTCTGGAACAGGTCCCTTATGGGTCCCCAGAAGCTCAGAGGCTCATCCATAGGAAAGGTGGGGACTATGGGTTTCCAAAGAGCTGCCACAGACCCGGCCACGGAGGATGCGATCCCAGGATTCCAGGGGCAGCGTCTGACGCAGCGCAGAGCCCTTGAAGAGACGGGTGGAGAAGTGTGAGGCCCGGCCCCCCCCAAGTCCCAGGGCCCCTGAGCTGAGGAGAGGGGACCGTTAGGGTCCAACGTGACTCAGGGTGTGGTCGGGGTGCAGCATCGTGGGAGCTGCAACCTGTCTGGGGTCCTGACTGCGGGGGACCTGGGCCCGCGATGTCCTCACAGGGAAAGCAGAGGCGGGCGGGTCAGACCGCGGGATCTTCCCGGGGGTTCCGCCCGGCAGAGGTGTGGGCTGAAGGTTCTATGCAGGGAGTCCTTGGAAAGGGCCGGGGCTCCCAGGAGGGGGCGCTGTGTAGACACAGGGAGGGTGTCGGGAGAGGGGCCAGCAGTGACGGGGGGTGTCCCAGGGAGAGGTGGAGACTTGAGCAGACCCCAGTTCCCAGGAGGGGTGACGAGGGGAGTGCGGAGGAGAGACACTGGAGGACATGGAGCCTACCCTGGGTTGAGGGGAGGAGCCTGGAGGAGGAGCACCCGGGGTAGGGAGAGGAGAGGCCGAGAGCTGGAGGAGACGGCCCAAGGCTCATCCCTGGTCTTTGGGAGACCTCTTTTGCTGTCAGACAAACCCTCAGGGCCATAGACTTCCTTCCTAAGGCCCTCCTCTTCATCTGCTTCCCCTCCTGACACTGCCAAGGACCAGGGTTGAGCAGAGCCCCTGTCTGGGTGTGGAGGTTGGGTGCAGAGGCTGGGTGTGGAGGCTGGGTGGTCCTCAGCAAGGTTTCTGCTCATCACCTCCTCGGTGGTGGCTTTTGCCTCTCTCTCTTTAGACTGAACTCCGTCTCCATTTTTTTCTGGTGTAAAAATAATGTCCTCAGATGGCATGACACCAGGTATCGATTTACAGGATGAGAATTAAACAGTCCTGTGTCTCTGGAACAAAGAAAGTGAGCCTACCACGGTGCACCCTGCCCGGGGAGGCTGGGGCAGCTCGGTCAGCGGCGAGAACCTCTTTTCCTTTCATGAAAATGCTTCAGGAGGAAAAAAAATCCCCCGCCTCTTGGATGGGTGCAGCCTGCTGCAGGCTCCTGGGGTGAAGGCGCGAGGCCCCTGTGGGCCTGTCTCTCCCCCCCCACTGCTGGCCTGGCGTCTCCCTTCCTGCCGGCACCCTGGGGCTCCCCACCTCCCTTCCGGCTCCCACCCCAGGCAGGGCATTGATTGATCACAAACACCTCCCGCCAGCTGTGCTCAGCTCCTCCTGCTCAGCTCACGCGGCTCCAGCTCGGCTCCATCCCTCCGCGGGCTCCAATTCCAGCCCAGGGAGCCTGGGGTGATCTCCAGTTCGGAGACAGAAATCGAGCCCAGACGGCAGAAGTGGCCGTGGGAGGGTGCTGGGGGCAGCTGCTCTGGCCTTCAGGTGACCCTGTGGACGGGGACAAGTAGGAGTAGCCAGGCACAGGCTTCCAGCGTCGTGGGAGCTGTGACCTTCTGAAGTCCTGGCTGCTGAGGGAGGCCTGGGAAGGGACAGAAGGACCGGGCAGCCCTGGGCACAGGCCTGCGGGCCTCCTCCCACCCTTGTGATCAGAGCCGTTCACTTCCAGGGGCGTTAAGAGAGATGGCTCACGCGTCACGAGGGACCCCAGATCTCATGTGAAAGAATGCACTGAAGTTCAGAAGTGCGTGGTTGGGCTTGGAGAGCCTCAACCTCATCAGCACCTTGATCCCCTGGTGGGGATTAGCTGGGTGGCGCTGTGTCTAGGGTGTGGCAGGAGGAGGTGGGTCACGGGGTGGGGGTGCCTTGGGGTCTCTGTACCGGCCCTGCTGAGGGCAGCAGGCTCTGGGCTTCCAGACTGTCGTGTCCTGAGCTGCTTCCCGCCTCCGCGTCCTGCCTCGCCTGGGGCCTAAAGCACTAGATCCCAAATACACCTTCCCTCCTCTAAAATTGCTCTTGGCAGGTCTTTTGGTCACAGCAGTGACCAAGGGAGTTGAGCTGTGCCCCCCCCCACACACACACCCTGTCACATTCCCGATGACCTGGAGATGTGTGTCTCGGCACAGCGGGAGTCGGGGTGTTCTCGGCCTGGGGGCCACGGAGGGCCTCACTGCAGAGATAGTTGTGCCCACCCTGGGGTGGACAAGAAGGGCATGGCACCATGCCTGTCCTCTGAGGGCTGGTCACTCTGGGAGGCAGGACCCCTCGTGGACATGTCTCTCTCAGCAATGCCAAGCGCAGTGTGGGAGCTGGAGGCGGGAGCCCTGGAGCGGAGAGAGGTTCCCCCGAGTCCAGGAGCCGCGGGCAGGGTGGGCCTTGCAGCCCACACTGGGGGTGAAGGCCGCCAGGAGCTTGTGAGCGGGAGTGGGGTGATATGGGTGGTGTGCACCAAGGCACAGGAGAGGGGCAGTGAGGGGTGTAGGCACAGGGGCTGTCCAGGCGGGGACGAGGGTCCGATGGGGAGACACATGGTGGCAGTGAAGAGGTCACACCTGCAAAGCAAGGCCCAGGTCTGAGGCACCGAGGGGGGACAAGTGCCTGCAGGGCGCGGTGGCCTGACGGAGCAGGGAGCAGTGTGGACACAGCTCCAGCTTGTCTCAGGGGTGAGCCGTGCTTCCTGGGCTTGGGGACAGGGGTCTTTTCCAAGTGGACACCCAGCAGATGGTTACAGGGGCTCAGAGCTGACTCTGGGGGTGAGGTGTTTGCTGTCAACACGAGCCGTGGGGGGACCAAGGCTGGATGTGGGGATGGGGTCCCAGGGGACAGCAGAGTCAAGACAGGCCAAGTGACCAGCCTTCCCTAGGCGTCCGGTTGGTGGCAGAGGTCAGAAAGGACCTGGCCGGGGATGAGTGGCGGGACCTGGGTGGGCAGGGAGTGGCTGGAGAGCTCCCGACCCAGGAAGGACCCACCGGCACAGCCGTCCGCAGCCTCGCGGCCCGTGGCCCGCCTGCTGGCTGTGATCCCCAGAATCAGGCATGGATGAGCATCGGGGAACGGAGAGGACGGAGGACAGGGACGGGCAGCTGTCATGACCTTCCCACCTGGAGACCCCTGCATGGCCCAGGAGACGTGCGGGCACCTGCCTGCTCACTGTTCAGACTCTGAGGAGGATGAAGGTCCTGAGAGCAGAGGAAACCACGGGAGGGGTGTGGTCAGCGCAGCAGGGAGCCCTGTGGATGCTGGGGTCTACTGGGGCAAAGCCAGGCAGAGCCCCGGGATTTATGGGTGGTCCTAGGGCAATTCCAGAAGCATCGAGAGCAAGGGGTGAAGCCCCCACCCTGTTGCAGAACCAGCTTGAGACCCTGAACTCTTTACTTTCACGAAATGAGGGTCAACTGCCTGGGATCCTAATTAGGTGCCTGGGAGCCAGGGGAAGAGGTTGTCCATTCCAGAGTGACTCACACACATCCTTGTGCACACACATGCACAGTGTCCTCACTCATACATGGTCACATGCAGACATGTGCATGTGTACGTGTCCACATTTACACGTATGCAGACCCACAAGGGGTTTCTGAAGATGGTCAGTGTCCAGGCTGACCTGGCTGTAAATGACCTGTTGGTGGGGGGGTGGGGCAGGGCTGTTTTCTGCTCTGGCTCAGGGTGTGAACAGAGACCAGTAGAACCTGTGAAGTCTTCTGCTTGGACAGGTCAGCACAAGAGGTCAGGAAGGGCCTCAGAGGGGGCTGGACTGCTCATGAGCCCCTGCTGACCGGCCTGTCTGGAGCACGAGGGCAGCTGCTTCTTTAAAGAGGACTGATGAGAACCGGGGTGGGGGTGGGGGGCTGCAGGGACCTCCGGGGGGGAGGGGCGAATCACAACCGTGGGGCCAGGGGTCTCTGCGTCCTTCTCGTTCTCTGCACCCAAACGAGTGCCAAGGGGCGGCACCTGGCCAGTGGTGACAGGCAAGGCCGGAGGTGTTCTTCAGAGCCCCGTGGGATCTGCAAGTCCCATTTCGGGGAGGGAGGGGAGGTGTGGGGCTCGGGGTGATGGCCAGGTTACGTAGCGGTGGTTTAGTGAAGGTGGTCTCAGAGGCAATCCGGGTTGACGGTGTGGCCATAAAACACGGTCAGCAGGAGTCACCATGGTGGGGAGCCGTCCAGCCAGGCACCATCGTCCTTCCCTCCCGTGGTCAGGATTGCTGGCCGGGCTTGGGTCGGGAAGGAGGGCGGGTTGGGGAAAGGGCCACTTCCAGGAGCCCCTGGGAAGGCCAGGCTGGGCTCCCCGTGGCATCACGCCTAACGAAGGCCATAATAATAACAAGGCAGGAGGGTGCTCTGTTTCCGCGGAGAGCAGAAATAATAGGGATCCGTAAATTCTCCTGTGTCCGAGACGGGAGAGCTCCTGGGGAGGTCAGAGTGACAGAATGGCTCTCTGGGGGACCTTCTCACTGCTCCTGCCTGCAGGTGGCCCCTTCCTTCCTGCGCCTGCTCAGCCCCTCTGGGCACGCTGAGGCTGCGTCCTCTGGCCTGTCCCCACAGTCCCACATGTGGCCACTGCCAGGACCTGGAGCCTGAGCCTGGCTTCCCTCCTCCTGATGCCCAGCCCCTGGCTCTGGGCAGCCACGGCTATCCCCACACCGCTTAGTCCAAGCCGGGAATTTAATTTCACAAAGTGCAGAAACTGGCCATTCATCAAGAGGAAGCTGTTTTTCCAGGTGAAGCCAAGTGTCCCATGGCAGAGGGTGCCCCCCACCCCGGCTGGGGTGTCAGGGCTCCCATGGCAGAGGGTGACCCCCCCCGACTGGGGTGTCAGGGCTCCCATGGCAGAGGGTGACCCCCCACCCCCCCCGACTGGGGTGTCAGGGCTCCCATGGCAGAGGGTGACCCCCCACCCCCCCCGACTGGGGTGTCAGGGCTCCCATGGCAGAGGGTGACCCCCCCCCCCGACTGGGGTGTCAGGGCTCCCATGGCAGAGGGTGACCCCCCACCCCGGCTGGGGTGTCAGGGCTCCCATGGCAGAGGGTGACCCCCCCCCCCGACTGGGGTGTCAGGGCTCCCATGGCAGAGGGTGACCCCCCCCGACTGGGGTGTCAGGGCTCCCACGGCAGAGGGTGACCCTCCCCCGACTGGGGTGTCAGGGCTCCCATGGCAGAGGGTGACCCCCCACCCCCGACTGGGGTGTCAGGGCTCCCGTGGCAGAGGGTGACCCCCCACCCCCGACTGGGGTGTCAGGGCTCCCGTGGCAGAGGGTGACCCCCCACCCCCCCCGACTGGGGTGTCAGGGATCCCATGGCAGAGGGTGACCCCCCCACCCCCCCCGACTGGGGTGTCAGGGCTCCCATGGCAGAGGGTGACCCCCACCCCCCCCGACTGGGGTGTCAGGGCTCCCGTGGCAGAGGGTGACCCCCCCCGACTGGGGTGTCAGGGCTCCCATGGCAGAGGGTGACCCCCCCCCCACCTGGGGTGTCAGGGCTCCCATGGCAGAGGGTGACCCCCCACCCCCCCGACTGGGGTGTCAGGGCTCCCATGGCAGAGGGTGACCCCCCACCCCCCCCCGACTGGGGTGTCAGGGCTCCCATGGCAGAGGGTGACCTCCCACCCCCCCCCGACTGGGGTGTCAGGGCTCCCATGGCAGAGGGTGACCCCCACCCCCCCCGACTGGGGTGTCAGGGCTCCCATGGCAGAGGGTGACCCCCCCCCCCGACTGGGGTGTCAGGGCTCCCGTGGCAGAGGATGCCCCCCCACCCCCCCGACTGGGGTGTCAGGGCTCCCATGGCAGAGGGTGACCCCCACCCCCCCCCGACTGGGGTGTCAGGGCTCCCATGGCAGAGGGTGAACCCCCCCCGACTGGGGTGTCAGGGCTCCCGTGGCAGAGGATGCCCCCCCACCCCGGCTGGGGTGTCAGGGCTCCCGTGGCAGAGGGTGACCCCCCACCCCCCCGACTGGGGTGTCAGGGCTCCCATGGCAGAGGGTGACCCCCCACCCCCCCCCGACTGGGGTGTCAGGGCTCCCATGGCAGAGGGTGACCCCCCACCCCCCCGACTGGGGTGTCAGGGCTCCCATGGCAGAGGGTGACCCCTTCTCCCGTGGCTGGGATCACTGAGGTCCTGTACTCCCCCAGTGACCTCTGGGTCAGGCAGCATGAGACCCCGGGGCTGTCCATGGCCAGTAGCCACAGTCCAGAGCCATGCTGTTCCATAGGGTAGCCACTAGCCACAGTGGCCATTTTGACCTAAATGCAATTATAAACTCCATTCTGTGGGCTCCCTGGCCCACAAAGCCTCCAAGCGCTGGAAGTCCACATGTGAGGAGGGCTCTGGAGCTGGTCCCCTTGGCCACAGGCACAGCCGTGGTCTCACCACCTACTGGACACGGTGGTCTGCAGGAAGAGGCAGCCCCTCCGGGGTGGGTGGATGCCCTCAGCAGACAGCAGCTCCTTCGGGCCAAGAGGCTGAGGTTTATAGAGGGCAGTGCTTGTCCTGCCGTGTCCCCCCCCCTCCCCTCCACACAGAACGGCTTGCTGCACTTCCTGACCTGACTGCCCCCAAGGCTGGGCCTTCCCGTCCTCCTTCCCAACTCCACAGCCCTCTCATGCCCCGCGAGACCCTGCTCCGCGGTGTAGCCTCCAGCAGCAGCCTTCCCCCGATGCCCAGAGTGGGCAGGGGCCTGTCCTCCACGTGCCTGCCAAGGGGCAGGTGACAGAGAACAGGTGTCAGTAAATCTCAGCTAGAGATGACTGTCACCCAGAGGCTGGGCAGGGACAGAGCTGAGTCCAGGTGAAAAGGCCGGAGGTGAGCTCCCAGGCCAGGCAGGAAGGACTGTCATGTTTTAAAACTGAACAAGCCAAGAGAGACGCCTTGAGCTAGTGCAGTCCTCAGCTGCAGCCTGACCCTGCCCTGTAAGACAGCTCCAGGACGCTCCGCGGTCACTGCTGCTGACCTGGCATCCTGGAGAACTGTGGGGTGCGGGCAGGAGGCGGGGCGTTCCGGGCCCTCATGGTGTTGACAGGAGCCCCAGAGCTTGCATCTGGGCCCTGCCAGAGCTGGGCGACCTCCCTTTCTGGGAGGGGTGCAGGCCAGGGAGACCCTCAAGGGCAAGGTGGCCACTTTTCATGGCTTCGTGACTTGCATTCCGGGGCTCTCTGCCTGGCTGAGCCCGGTGGTGGCTCCTGGGGGGGGGGAACAGAGTCACAGAGGGAGATGGAGCCCTGGCTGGTCCCCAGAGAGGGAGGGTCTTAGGTGACTATGCTCAGAGCGGCTCTCAGGAAGTAGACAGCAAGGCCAGGTGGGCCCCAGTGCCGAGCTTGGAGGCACCAGCATGACCCCTGTTTGGCTGCTGGTTGGCTGTGTGGCTTCAAGGGAACCACTTAATTTCTCTGGGCTCTGGTGCCCTCTTCTTTCAAACAGAGATGAGCGTTGCCTGTTTGTACCTACTGGAGTGGGATCTGCTCGGAGCTGAGGCAAGATGCCCTAGATCTCTGAAGTGACATGGGGTGGTTATTCATTTGTAGGGGTCATTTCTAGGGGCCGGGTCCCCAGGGAACAGAGCCTGGGGGTCTCCTGTTCATATCTGCACACCAAGGCCGAGGCCGAGTGCAGGAGGCCTGTGCCCACAGGAGAAGCCCCAGGAGTCGTCACGCTGGGGGGCACTGGGGTGCAGCTCCGCAGGCCTCCATTGAGAATGGAGGAACAGGAAGACGGTTGTGCAAACACAGAAACGTGAGCACAGCCCCCGACCCGGGGCTGGCGTCCATCAGGGGTCACCCGCTGTCTTTCCTGTGCGTCAGTCTCAAGGCACACAGGCTTCCAGGAAGACACAGATCTCTCCTCTGCCTCCTCTGCAGGATCCGGGGTTGTCAGTAAATCTCAGCTAGATCTGTGCGGGCATCCTGGCACCTCCTGTTTTCTCAACACCAGTTGCAAGAAACCAAGAGCCGCAGAGCAAGGCGCAGCACTGGGAGATGCTGATGGGAAGTCTGCCCTGCCAGGCTGAGGGCCCCTGCACCCTCCACCCCACCCAGCACCCTGATCTCCTCACCCCCAGCACTGTTGACCGCAATGCTCTGGGGACAACCCCCCCCAGAAACATGTAATTGATTCCCCTCTCGCTGCCTTTCAACCCCGGCTCTCGGTCGTTGGGGAAGATGCCTGGTTAGAATATCTTTGAAGAGGGCTGTGAGTTATGGCGATGGACACTCTTCTAGCTGTCTCTCCCGCTCATAAATCTATCCCCCTCTGAAAGTGCAGATGGCCCATAATCGTCCATCATGCTGGAGTTCAGCACCGGACAGCTCCCGGGCCGGTTTCTCCTCTGAGGCTCCTTTTCTGCAAGCTAAACGGAACGGCACAGCCTCTCCCTGTAATGGAGTGTGAGCAGCCCTGCCGCCAGGAGTGATTTAGCGGGGGACGGACAATAAATATCCAGAGGCTGAGGCTCAAAGCCAGGAGGCAGAGCAGGCCGACGCGGGGCTGGGCGAGGGAGGCGCTCTGCAGAGTACTTACAATTTTGGTGTGCTCTTTATAGGTTCTGTATTTATTTTATGATTTGCAGGAGAACAGGTGGTTTTATCCCGGGGAGAGGGGGCTCTTGAGTGGCCTCTATACGGAGCCCCCATTCAGGCCCTTTCCCCAAGGAGGATTGAGGTCGAGGGAGCTTTTTGTTGGGAAAATGTGAGCAACAGAAAATTGACACTTGGGAATAAGCAGACCCCTCCCAGCCTCCTCAGATAAGCCCCCCCCCCCCAGGTGCAGTCTTTCCTGTGGAGAGGTGGCCCCGGGGTTGTCCCAAATCTCTCCCAGCGCTTCATGTGCGGGCTGCCAACCTACCTGGGGAGCCTCAGGAGCGAGCCCGCCCCTCTGTCCTCCGTTGGAGGCTGGGACAGGGTGGGGATGCCATTTTTGTTGAGCTATTTCTTCTGCCTGCCCCTCCCTGACCAGGCTCTGATACATAGCAGGAAAGGGGACAGGGACGGTGGTGGCCTCATCATCCCTGACAGACCTTGACGTTGTCATGTCTGGGTGGCTGAAAACGGGATGGATTAAGCACCTGCAGCCCCCAGACATGGTCCCCTTGGATGGGCAGAGTCCTCGGGTAGGAGCCTTGGGCTGTGGGCAGTGTTTCCTGGCCAAGGCAGAGGAAGCCAAGGCCAAGCGAGCTTCGAGGTGACAGATAAACACCTGTCCCTACAGGTGTTGCTGGCATGGCCAGGTGGTGCCTGGTAGCTGGCGGGAAACTGCCTGCTCTCCCCTCCCCTCGTGCCCATGCCAAGGGCTCCCTCCCTCCTCTGCACTCGGGGTTGGGGATGGTGCCTTCATGGCGGCCTGGCTTGGGGACTGCAGGCCAGGCACCTGCAGATCATCGGCAGAAATGCCTGCCAGCATCCGCTGCCTGACTCCCCAGCAGAGGGGCTACCCTCAGGGACATGGGAGGCCGGCCCTGGGCCCTCCCCTCAGAGGGGCACTGCCAGTGGGAGGCCCTGCTGCCGAAGGTCCTCCTCACTAAGCCCCCAGCGGTGTCCTGGGTCTCCGGGAGCAGGGCGTGCACGCTCTGGGAGCTCCTGCTGCTCCCTCCATCCTGTGCCAGATGTCAGCCAGCTTCAGGGCTGCCACCCGCCTGTGGCGGATTGCTTTGGCAGCAGAGGAAGCACAGTGGCTCCCTCCTGGATGACAGTGACCTAAACCCCAAAGCTAGTTCCCTCCAAGCCGTCTGTGGGATGGTGGATGACACCCTTCTCCCCCAGCCCTCTCCTGCAGGGAGGCTGGGAGAAGGTTGCACCCCAGGCCTGACCCACCGGGCCACAGGGCAGGAGCCTGGTGGGTGGCTCTGGCCAGCTCCCAGCAACAGCAGCACCCGGTGTGAGGCTCAGTTAGAGGAAGGGGCTTCCCCTCTCCCCTCCGCACAGCCTGCCCCCAACAGCACAGCAGCCCTGAGCAATCCAGCCCCTCCTAAGAGGGGCACCTGAAGATTTGCAATTTGCCTGGCAAAGCAGAACCCTGAGTTCTCAGCCTGCCTCTCCAGCTCCACGGCGAGCGGTCCATCCAAACAGCTGGTCTCGGGTCGCCCCCTTGCATCTGATGGTAATGAACCCGTGCTGCGGGCTCGCACCACCGGCCTCAGGCAGAACGCGCCTCTCTCGCCAGCTCGCGGCAAACGGGCCTCATGCTTGGAGCAGGGCTGCCACCTCCTCAGCAATCCTGGCGGCACCACACACAGGAAGAAGGACATCCAGTGGCCAGCAGGTGGGGCTGCAGAGTGAGTGCCCGCATCTGTCGGGCCTGAGCTGCCACCCGGCTACCTTCACGCCCACCATACTGGGCTGGGAAAGTGGCCTCTCAGGACTCAGTCCACAACCCCCAGTGAGCAGCTCTCACGTCGCCATCCCAGGAAACCACCCTGAGAACTGTGACGAATCGGGGCATCCGTCCTGCAGCCGCACCGCAGCAACAGTTAAAGTGGCCCTGGAGGTGAGCCTCCAGAGCCCCGGGGCCACGCTGAGATGCCCATCTTACCAGAGTCTTGGCTTCACGGAAAGCAATAGCAAATCCATGGGTACACAACCACTGCCTTTCACCAGCCTCGCTTCTAGTCCCCATGACAGTGAGGTGGAACAGCAGTCACCAGTGTGACTTCCCCAGGGAGGCAGGCAGAGGCTTGCAGGGCCACCAGAGAGGGACCCCTCCACACAGGCCCCCCCTCCCCTCCAGCATGACTCCCTGTGCTTCACACTTCAGACTCACACCTGTGACAAGTGCAGACCAGTGGGCCAGACCCAAGGCCACCAGGCCTGCAAGCTCCTCGGTGCATCGGGGCTGGGCAGAGCTAGTGCCAGAGCTAGGAGACCCTCTGGCAGGGACCCTGGGAGGTACAACCCTGCCAACGAGCTCAAAGAGCATCACAGACCGCCCCCGCCTTGGGGACCCAGAGGCAACCCTTCTGCTCTTCCTCCAGCACACGAGGCCGTAGACTTGGGAAAGCTCGCGTTTCCAAGGCTGCAGAGGCCACGGGGCCTCAGCCCCTGCCCAGCCATGCCTGTCTGCGTGGAGGGGTCGATGGCCGTCTCTCTCTCAACAGGGGTCCTGCTAGCTGCTGTTGCCCTTGGACCGGTAGGACAGCTCATGGTTCCCAGGAAAGCAGTTTCTCCAGCCAGGTCCTCAGCTCTGCAATCCCCTGCCTGCAATCTGCTATGCTCTGTGTGGGGAAGGGAGAAGCCAGACCTGACTTTTACCAAGGTCTTGCCGGGTGCCAGGTTCCGTGGTTGGAAGCTCACCTGGGCGCGTGGCCGGCGCCATCTCGCGTGGTGGCACCACGGGCAGGGCCCAAAGCCAGGTGCGGCCCCCATCCCTCGCCTTCCCCCCTCCCATGGCTGGATTTCAAAGTGCAGCTCCTGGGACTCCATCTCCCAGTAAGACCCGGTTAAGGGAGCCATGACAGCATCGTGCAGAGAGGGTGCGGAAGGGCGTGGCGTCGGGATGGGGAGCTGGGCAGGGCTGGGGACGCGTGCTGTTTTTATTTAGTAGAGCTCGCAGGTTCCTCCACCCTCAGCAGTTCCGCGTCCTGGATTTTAACATTTGATTAGCGGCACCCTCTGCGTCGGAATTTCTGATGATCCACCCTGGCCTCCTTTTCTTCCTCTCTCTCTCTCTCTCTCTCTCTCTCTCTCTCTCTCTCTCTCTCTCTCTCTCTCTCTCTCTCTCTCTCTTTTTAATTTTCCTGGGCTGGTTTCTTCTTGGCCACTGGTTAAGCAAATAACACCTGGAGTATCCGGATCTTCAGGCTCAGAATGCTTTTATTTCACTCCTGATAGGAATTAGCCACAGCCAGGGCTCCGGCTCCGGCTGACAGCGCTCCGATTGTGAGCCCGGGATACCCATGCACTCTGCCGACAGACAGCAGGAGAGCAGCTCAGGAGACAGGCGGCTGACAATGTGCTGAAGGCTTTTCCCAAGCCGCGTGACAATTGTTTTAAAAGGGAGGGAGGGAGGGGGTGTAAAAAAAAAGACATTTCTGGAAATGACGAAGCGCTGAGCTGAACTCACACTCCCAGGAAAGTCCTCGTGAACCGAGGGAAGCCGAGATGTTGAGAGTGAGATTTGTCAGTCAGTCTCAGCTCCTTCCCCACTGGGAGGACGGCCCAGGAGATGGGGAGATGCGCTACCTGGGGTTGATGCGCCTTGTCCCCACCAAGGATGGTGAGTCTTTTACAGGTGTTTTGAAGATTGCGCTTCTAACCCCCCATCAAGTACCTAAACCACCCACTGGTGACCTGGAAAGCAACGCATTAATTAGAGGGGGAAGCAGATGAAGCCAGTTGGCCAATCACGCGCATCTGTGAGGCGTCTCAAAGTCCAAGGAGGGACGAGTATTCTGCCCTGCCCAGTCTTCAAGCCCTCTCCTCTGTAAATCCTGCCGCGGCTTCGATGCTGTGCTCAGGACTCTGTCCCCAGTGGGACACTCCAGGGTGCAGCCGTGGAAGCCAGGTGTGCCCGTGTGTGGCCTGGCGGGTTGAACCCAGCACCCGGCCAGCAGGACCTCTGCTGGGCAAAGCTGCAGCGTTGCTCCGAGGTTCACGTGGGGCTGAGCCAACCGCACTGACCCGGCTGCTGAATCAATAGCGACTTCCTACAATTTGATGCACTGGGTCTGGTGTGGTGGAAAGGCTGCCGACTTTGGAGCAGGAACCTGGGGCTGCATTGCAGCTGCTACCCGCTGACTGTGTGGCCTTGGACCAGTGGCCATCTAGGGCTGGTCTTTTGGTCTGAATGATGGGCCCATCTCAGAGGAAACAGGGTGGGGGTGAGTGAGCACAGGGAGAGCCAGGCTCCTGGTGGGTGCTCGTGAAGTGTTGGCGCCTTTCTAGCGCGTGGTGTGCGTGTGTGTGTGTGTGTGTGTGTGTGTGTGTGTTTTAGGCTGTCCCTGTTAAAATTGAATTTCAGATTAACAATGAATAATTGTGAGTGTAAGTATGTCCCAAATGTGTGGTGTGGCACATACTTACACTAAAGCTACGAAGGCATTGCTCTAAGATTTTCAATTTGCACTGGAGGTCTGCGGCCTTGATTTGCTAAATCTGGCGATTCTAGCTGAAACAGCATTTTAGTTGTAAAGCTAGATGCACAAGACTAGGTGGGCAGGGGCCTGGGGCAGGGCGGCTCAAGAGAAGGCCTGACGTCCGGGCTCAGCGCTTCGAGCCCAGCCGCCCTGGGCGCTGTTCGGGCTGGTAGCCTCCTCCCTTTCTCAGGACAGGAGGGCCTCTGAGCTGCGGACAGCCTGGGCCATGTCCCCGGCTGGGAACCAAGGCAGTAGCCACAGCTCAGGTGGCCCCAGAGTTTGAGCTGGGCTGTGGCCCAATCTGCTCACTGACCTGGGCACTGGTGTGGTGTTTTCTTGAACCTCTGCCAACTGTTTCCCAGGTCACGTTTGCTCTTCCCTAGACAGGACCCCTGCACAGAGAGCAGCTGCCCAACAGCTGTGGTGCACGGCTCAGCCCCCTCTCATGGGGCTCTGTCTGCCTTCTGGGTTCAGGGTCCCCCCACAGTCCCACCAAGGCTAGGCCACCCGCACCTGGTCTGTTTGGCCTCGGATGCTCCCTCCAATTTTTACTTGGCAAATTATACCCAGGTCCTCCCAGCCGGCTCAGTGGGTGCTGTCAGGCCCTGGCAGGTTTGGAGGCAGGCGGCAGGGGGCACAGACACTTGCAAAGTGGAACTAATAGGAAATGAAATAGCATTCCTCCCCCGAAGACCCCTCCCAGCTCTGCCAGCGGACCCACCCCTCGTGGTGCGTGCGAATGGTTTCCATCCCATGTCGCTTTATGGAAGTTCCCTCCAGGGTTGGCTCAGGAGACTCTCCCCAGCCTCTTCCACTGGCCTTATTTACCAGAATCCCCTCCGCGTGCCATTTAAGCGTCTCCATTAACATCTCGTGCATCTTGCTCATCGCAGGCGCGGGCCCTCCAAGACCTCTGGGGTGGCGGGGCCCGGTGGCAGCCCGCAGGAAGGCCAGGCTTATTTTAATTGGTTTGAAACTGCTGCTGTCGACCACAGAGGGTCCCTTTCCTTGAGTGATGACCTGGAATTTGATCACACGGCTTTGGAGAGCTTGTAACACTGGAAGCGTAGTCATGTGAGATCAAAGCAGGAGCTGGCTTCCTGTCCACCCAGCCGTGGCCGCTCAGGCCGGAGCAGCAGCCGGGAAGGACCCAGCAGGAGCAGAGCACAGCTCTCCTAGGACAGAGCAGCGGGCCCTGCAGGCTCCGCCAGGGGTGCGCCCCCACCCTGTAGCCCCAACCTTGTGGGCGAGGGGTAGAAGAGGCAGCCTCTGTGCGGACTCTGTGGTTCCCTGTTGGCGGGACGAGGGGAGGAAGAAGCCAGGCCAGCGTCCAGCACTTTCCAGTGTCCTTCTCAGTGAGGGTCAAAAGGCCAGGCCTGAGTCCCAGCAAGAAGGATGTTGGGAAGGCCTGGGATCTTGGGGACACCAGTGGCCTAGAATCTGGAGGCCTGACTGGGGATGCAATGGCTTCCGCTCCCTCTTGGGTGGGGCTGCCTGGCTCCTTCCAGAATCACTCGCGTAAACATGCATGTGTCCATCAGGCCACAGGCCTGCCAGAGTGTTGTACCACGAGGGCTCAGAACACCACTCTTGTGGCTGCATGGGCTCCCGTGACAGGCAGGCCCCTTGCTCCAGGGGTTTGCAATCCAAACACGCTCCCCTCAAAAACACTGGAGGGTTTCGATAATCGAGGCAAAAATGTCTGTGTCCCCCTACCACGGTCAACAGCGGTGGACATTTCCCCATCCTGCCTGAGTCTTGAAGAAGAGACAGAGCGACACAGATGAGCTCCCCGTCCGTCTGCGCACAGAGGGCCCCATCCCTGCTCCACGCCGGGCGCAGCTCTGAGCGGCGGTTTGGTGTCTGTCCTCTTCCTGTACGCGTGCTCACGGACCCCGCCCAGGTGTCTCTCACGTGCGCACCCAGGGGCTCTCTGTGACTTGCTCCTTGTCCAGCTCTGTGACCCGAGGGCTCCTCTGTGCTGATGGGTCCTGTGACCGCTGCTGTGTAGGCCTGTCCTGGAGACCCGTCCCCTCCTCTGTCCACTCCTCTGTTGAAGAGCATTCTGGTTGTGGGCAGTGTGCTGACCTTGCAGAATGCCCCCAGGATGCTTGGTATCTGTCTCCGTGTGCCCGTGTGCACCTTCAGGGGGTGATTGGGTCTCAGAACGTTCCAGGCTCTGCCCTGATTCTCCAAGGCACTGGGACCTGCTGTGTGGCCACCAGCTGTTGGTCCTTGTCCCTGCCTCCTTCTGTCTTTGCTGACACTTGTGACTGCCCACGTGAGAGCTGGGCATGGCATCTTACCACAGTTGGCATTGCCTGCTCCCTGCACATCTTTCTTGTTTATCTGCAAGAAGAGAGGACTCTTCCTCCACTTTCTTCCCCCACCAGGAAATCAGCCTGTACCTAGGAAAGATTTAAGGCAAACTTGAAACCATTTTAGTTCATAAAAAAAATTAAGATGAACTCAACCATTCACAAACTTTTGGCCCCATGGCCTGTGGTCCACACAGTCCTCCGTGATCCTGTGACAAGGACCGCCCTCTCCCAGGCAGTCTGGCCACCTGAGCCCCTCCGGCTTATCTTGGCAGACTGTGGACTCCCAAAGCAATCCAGGGGAGGAGGTGGGTCTTCCCAGAGGCCGACCCTCCATATCTGTGGATTCAACCAGCCATGGACTGAAAATATTCAGAAACACTAGCTGCTTCTGTGTTGATCAGGTGCACGTTTCCTCTTGCACCGTTCCCTAAACAACGCAGCATAGCAGCTCTGCACACAGCACCCACACTGCCAGGTGTCCTGAGTGACCCGGGAGGACTTAACGTGTGCAGGAGGATGTGTGTAGGTCATGTGCAAATATGTCACCATTTTATGTTCAGGACTTGAGCACCTCAGGGTGGTGTCTGTGGGGATCGTGCCACAGTCCCCTCGGATACCAAGGCAACTGGGTTTGCATCAGGATGCAAAGTAGCTCCTGGAGGTTGGGGGGGGGGAGTCCCTGAACTGTGAGGAGGGCTTGGTGGCCTGGTGGCCTGAAGCTTGGGGTAAGGTGGAGATGCTGCTGCCACCAGCAGCCTTCTGGGATGTTGGAGCCGAAGCCCCAGCCCCTCAGGGAACTTGTAGTAGGAAGCAGAGGCTCCGGACAAGAGGGGCAGACAGCAGACTGGGGCCTCCCTGGGCACCGGGCCTCCCTGGGCACGGGGCCTCCCTGGGCATGGGGCCTCCCTGAGTACCAGGCCTTCCTGGCCACCTGGCCTCAGCAAGAAAGACAAGCCCCACCAGCCCCCACCCTCTCTCTCTGCCCCAAGGGTACTCCTGGACCCTTGGGGAGTGCAGGGACTCCCCACATCCACAGAGGCCAGCACTGGCCTGAGGCCAGACAGCCCTACCCGGGAGTCTGCAAGGGGGAGGACCCAGGATGGGAGGACTCTAGGTCGACAGGCCCAGGCTGCGGTGTCCAAGGAGAGAAGGTGCTTGTGGAGCCCCTGTCCTGGACTTGCTAGAGCTCCGGCACAGGCTGTGTGCCCGGGAAGTCTAAGGCCACACCGCCCCACCTCTGGCTCTGTTCAGACAGCCCCGGGGGCAAGGCCAGCCCGCCTTGGCCCTGCTGCCCACCACACCATGCCCTCCATGTTGGAGGCAAAGGCAACGGTCATTCAAGAGTTCATAGGACAGAGGGAAACTGAGTCACCAGCTGGCCAGAGCTGGACAGGGGGCACTTCTCCAGGTGCTGTGCCTTGGTTTCCCCCCGGGATCACCGTGAGGGTCATTGAGAGGCACTGTGGAGGGGGCCCGGTCAGAGCCGCCCGCTGTCCTCTGCAGGAGACACGAGCAGCCGAGCACCCAGCCCACTGTCACGGGCACTGAGTCCCCAGGAAGACTCGGGGGCTGTAGCAATGCAGTTTATTGAGCCAATAAAATCTTAAGTGTATGAAATCCAGAGGTATCTGGGGCAATTTTATGTGCTCAGAGGACCCTGAGGGTGTCCTGTGCCTGAGTCTTCGTGTGCATGGAAAGGTGGGTGCACAGTGCTCTACCTCTCTCTTGTGTCCCTGTCCTGGGAGGGCACCTTCCACCTGAAAGCCAGCTGTGCCATCTGCCCCATCTGGGGACATTGGCCAGCTCGGGCCTGGTGACCTGGCCTGGATGGACGCAGTCTCTGCCCCTGCTCCGGCAGCAGTTCTGGCTGAGAGCCCGCTGCTCTCAGAGCAGGCTCTCGGCAGAGGCCCTGGGGCCTGGGGCCTTGGCTGCCCATGCCTGCCCTGGCGAGGCAGGTCGGGGCTGGTCTCTGCGTCACTGAGGCTCCCCTTGCGCGGCGCTGTCTTGAAAACCCTGCCCTTTCCTTGTGCTCCCCTACCCTCCCTCCCGGCCCCTCTGTCTTTCGGAGCTTGCCTGGTGTGCCCAATTCCCGAGGCCTCGGCAGCTGTGGAGAAGCGCCCCGGCTTGCTGCTCCGAGACCCTGGGAATCGATTCCGAAGGCGATGGGTGGCGGCAGCACTGCTAACTGTGGAGATTTCCTGTGCAGTTATTGATACATCCTCAGAATGGGGAGGTGATAGGAGGAAGCGGGCGGGCAGAGAAGCCAGGCTGGAGGCCACCTTGCAGCAGAGGGCAGGGAGCCCGGTGCTGACGGGAAGGGGAAGCCAGGCCTGGGGTGTCCTGGACACAGCCCCACCGAGTTCACAGGAAGCCAGGAGCTTCCAGACTGGTGACGGTGCAGTTCTTGTCCCCAAGCTGGGCAAGGGGCCCTGCTGTCCCCATCCTCCTGGCCCACGGTGCCACGGCTGGGGTTGTGCTCCCCAGCCCCAGCAAGGTGTAGGTGCCGGGTGGAGGGAGAGGGAGAGGTGGTCTATTGATGGTCAGCTCTAGGAGTCCACTCTGGGAAACACCCAACTATCAGAACCTAAAGGAGAACGTTAGGTGGACTGACAGATGAATAGCGAGACAGACACACACACACTCAGATTCACAGACACGTGGCTACATAGGTGGGTAGACAGGCAGACAGACAGCCTACAGAAGGGGTTCCCTCGCAGGGAGGGTGGGCAGGTCGGGTCCTCGGCAGGAGGTGATGCTGTGAACCGGAGGCAGGTTCTTTGCTCAGGAAGTTTGTTTTGCTCCCATGGCCTTTAGCTGATTGGGCAAAGCCCTCGCCCCATCTCTACTGAACCAATTCTTAATGCCAGTCACCCAATACCATCACAGCAGAACCTCGTTCCCTGTTGGGCTGCATCACTTGGGGACGATGGCCTGGCCAAGTGAAGAACTCCACCATCAAATGCCCTAAGATCCCAAGATACCAACAGATGGGCCTGGGGAACCCCTGCAATCAGGACCCACATTTCTGCATCCTTTGTGGAAAATGGGCCTTTGGCTCTCATTAGCTTTTGATGGCATATGTCTGGGGCAGCCTGGAGCTGGTGGTCAGGGTCGCCCTGGAGTGGCAGAGCATGAGCCCTCCTCAGAACACCTGGGTCTGGGCAGAGGCCCTGGGGAAGGCTGCAGGGCAAGGTCCTTAGCCCTGAGCTGTCTGGCCGCCTCCCTGCGCTCACAGGACTGCCCATCTCCAGGACCAGGTGGGCAGTAGGACCTCTGCAGCGGGGTGTGGGCGGACACTGGGGCTGTCCTGCTGGGAGGATAAGGAAGGGCACCTGGGAGCGTGCCGACAAGGAGGGTGGTGGGAACCTGGAGATGGCGACCACAGGCTCTGTGGACCGCAGGGTCTGCTCTGGCCAGGCTGCGGTTAGCCACAGTCAGGGAAAGGGCAAGGGGAGGGGGAGAGGCTCGGGCTGGGCAGACAGGCCCGGAAAGGGGTGCAGCCAGCTCCAAGGGGCCCAGAACCCAGTAATCAGAATCTGAGGCCTTGAGGGGACCTCAAGGGTTTTAAGCAACTTCATTTATTTATTCATCGCGCCATGAGGTGTACACAGAGGCGCCTCATTGAAGCTATTGAAGCTTCTCATCACCTGACAATTTCTCGTTGGAGGTGTTCAAAAGACACTGTTCCCATGACGCTCGGTCCTGTGATATTTTTAATCAAGTAGCGCAGGACAGCGTGTGTCTGATGCACTCCGGACACTCAGAGATTGAAAACGCTTTTTTCCTCTTGTTTTCTTTTTAAAATGCAGCTTGAAGTCAGAACCCCGGAGGAAACCCTGCCGGCCTCCCCGCGAGCTGGTCTGCAGGCCCTTGGGTGGGAACCTGTCCCGGGAGCAGTCCCTTCTGCAAACAGGTGCGTGCCCCCTTGTGCCGTGCTTTCTGCTGGGCCCCGGCTGGTTCTCAGGGGCCCGAGTGAGCCCCAGCTTGGGGGCGATGTGCCGATGGGTGTCAGCCTGGGGAGCCACAGGCTGCGGAGAAGAGGGCCCACGGCTGTCCCCACTGCTTGGTTCCTGGGCCCCCTCTGTGTTTTTCACCTGCCCTTACCCAATTCCCTTACTAAAATGCAAATCAGCGAGTGGATAATAGATAATTAATAGACTGATCAGCCAGCAAGGGAGGTAAGTAGATAAATAATTTTAATTATCCTTGGGTTGCCCATAAATTCCCTCACTGCCTTTTTATTAAACTCTCTGTTTACAGGACTCATTTATATTCCATGTCATGGTGCCAATCCCTCCCCGCCTCCTTGGTGGCTCCCACCAGGTCTGACCTAGAGTGGAATAATGCGCATGACCGCAGGCTCGCCTCCCCACGGGGCCCACCTCGGGCACAGGGGGTGGAAGGCTTTGCTCAGACAGGCAGGTGGGCTGCAGCTGGGAGGCTGGAGCTAGCTCAGCTGCGGTGCTTGCTCCATCCCCAGGTGGCCGTCACCCTTCCTCAGACCGCCTGGGACCTTTATCACACTTGGCGCTGTGCGTGGGTCTCAGCTCCTCCTCCCCCCAGGGATGGCCTTGGTCTATTAATAGCCCTGGCTGACGTCCCTCCTGGCTCTTGATGCCAAGAGAGAAAGTGGGTTAATAAATATCAAGAAAACTCCCTTGGAGGGCCCCGGGCCAAGCTCTCTCCCAGGCTGTCCAAGAGTCATGTCTGACGAGGAGGCCCCCGATGGACGAGGGTCCCTTCTCCCTGGCCTTCCATCCCTGTAGGGCGGGTCTGGGGGTCGATGGAGGCAGAGCTGCCCCAGGTTCCACAGAGCTGAGGGTGGAGGAGGTGCCCGGGGGCAGGAGGGTGGAGGCGGGCTCAGGTGGCCTACCCGCCTCTGGCCCTGTGAGCGGACAGGAAGGGGCAGCTCCGCTTCCTCGTGCCTTCCCGTCCACCTGCACTATTCCTCCATGTGTTCTGCTCCGGCCCTCAGTGTGGCGGACAGTGCAGGCGGCAGCCCTGGGGCGGTCCTGAGCCAGAGCCCTCTCTGGTCTTCCCCTCGGCCCGTGGCAGGGACGGTTTGGCTTGAGTGACCGGGTTGGCAGTGCGGTGAACAGACGGTGGGGTGCGGGGACAGCCTGGGTGCTGCCGGCCTGTGTCTGAGGAGAGTCCTCTGCAGAGTGGGCCGGCCTGTGAGAGAAGGTCAGACTGCGGATGTGGGTGCTTCCAAGAAATGGAGCCCTCGCTGAGCCCTAGCAGGTGACCAGTGACAGAGCCTGGGTGGCCCCAGCTGCGGCCTGCACAGCCTCTGCGGGGGCAGGACCCTGGCCAGTCAGCAGGACCGCCCTCTCCCTGTGGGCTCTTCTGCTCTCCTTGGTGGGAGGCTGTGGCCCAGGGCAGAGGGAATTGGAGCTGAGCCAACAGAAAGGTCTTTTTAGTTTTACTCAGTGGAATTAAAATCTGAATAACGGCCCGTGGAGACTCCCTGCGCTTTCAGGAGCTGGTTGACCTCAGAGACTTGCAGCCCGCCCAGGCCTTCCCCGGACACACGGCCGAGCGGGAAGAGAGAAAGTGCTGACAGGCCTCTCCGAGGTCCTCCCTGCGCTCAGCTCCGGGCCAGCTGGAGGGGCTGCAGGGCCCACTTGAACTTGCTCTGTCCGGGGCAGCCGACAGGTGGGCCTGAGCTGTGGGCCAGGCAGCAGAGGCAGAGCCCGTCTTTCTGAAACCCAGGGCAAGGCCATCGGCACAGCTCCACATCGCTGTGGGCTTTCTGTGGTTTTGTGGACAGTTTTAGGGTTTCTTGCCTGTTTCTATCTTGTGGAGTGGAAGTGAGAGGGAAAAGGGAACAAAACGAATCAAAGACAGGACCAAATGGGTCCCTCTGCCCCTCAGCTCGGTGGCTGTGGCTCTGCTGGGCCCCTGGGCCTTCCCACACCTGCCAAGGGCCCTCCACAGTTCCTGCCTGGTCCACCCAGCCACTGGGGGCCAGTCGGGAGGGGTTAGTGACAGATGAAACAGCCAACCAACTCTGCCTCTGCCGGCCAGCCCTGTCCCATCTGCACCCCCGAAGGCAGGGACCATGCTGGGACCTCCCCTGTCCCCCAAGCCCTGGGGGTCTGGACAGTCCACAGAGCGAATCTCAGTGCATCTGGGAGTGAGGGAGGAGCCGCAGCAGGTGAGGGGTGGATTCTCTCAGATCCAGGTGCAGGCCTGAGCCCAGTCCTGCCCGGAGACGCTGCCCCAGTTCAGGGAAGAACCTCCTGCCGCCTCCCAAGTGCCACCAGCACCTGGGGACGACTCCAGAGTCAGGCCAGGAATCGGGGCCGCTGGGCCTGTCTTCCTCCTTCTCTCCTGATAATCGTCGTTCTCATTCCTGGCGCAAGGGATTCATGTCTTCAGATTATCATCACACAACAATCGACGTTTCTCCTAGGAGATGTGGACAGGAAAGCAAAGGAAGCCCAGTCCCCCAGTCCACACCTGGAACACGGGCTTGCCCCTCCCTGGCCACTCCAGACAGTTTCTGCCAGAGGGGCGGGCAGAGCGCTTGGCGGGGCGGGCCGTGGGTGCCCAGGGCTGTGCACCTGTTGTCGCCGCCGCCGCTGACCAGGGTTCTCGGGGACACATTTCTAGGTTGACATCCCTCCCGTTGTGATGTGAAGGTTGTTCCGTGGCATAGAAGCAATTCACTTAACTAATCCCGCAGGTCTGTCTTCAAGTACTTAGAGAGGCATTAGCCACTGACCCTCTTTCCAAAACTCTTCGCCACACTTTGAGAAGCCATAAGATTAATTTTCCAAATAGGAATTAGGAGATGATTGCTCACATAATAAAGCAGTATCCAAACATGTGCTCCAAGGAGCTTCTTCGAAAAATGGGCTCCCCCAGACGTCGAAGCCCACCACAGTGAGTAAGATCCTCACTCTCCACAGTGGACCGAGGGGTGCATCTGTCCTCATGTCCCTCCTCTCCCTTCATGGAGGGCTTTCCTGGGTACACAGGGGAGTTGCACACATGCAAACATGGGCCTGCACACAGGTGGACACACATGTGTACCTAAGTCATCCATGTAGGCACACGTGCATGTGTGCACACACATGAGCACAGGGATTGTGTTCACACACACAGGCAGCACACACCTGTATACCCTCAGGTACACAAGCACACACACACACACCTGTGCACAGAGCACTGCACACACATGTGCACACACACAGCACACACGGGCACAGACACACACACAAACACACACACACACACATGGGCACATGCACATATGCAGGCGCACCTAGCATTTGGGGGCTGTCAGCTCTTCCCCACCATCAGCTGAAAGGTGATGTTAATTTAATTCCTTATTAATCACGTTTATTTATCAGGTGATCTGCTGCTACCAGCCAGCCCTTGCGAGGGAATGAACCATCACTTCTTTCTAAAAGATAAAGGGAAATAGACGTTGATGAGGTTGGGCAGGTCAGTGGCCGAGCACGTGTGACTCGCCGTTTAATGAGACAGGCAGACGCACCTCAGAAGAGGAAATGCTTAGAGGCACTGAGTGAGGCCAGGTGGAAAGGAAACCCCAAAGCCCTGCAGGTCGGCACAACGATGGGGCGCCAGGTGGTTCGCCACTCATCAGGTGGGGTCATCAGCACCCAGCGCATCTGCCCTGACAAGCCAGCAGAAGGCCACCACCTTCCCCCCCGCTGTGCAGCCAGAAGGACGGAGCAGAGGCCTCGGGAGAACGCCCCACAGGCGAGCGTCCGTGAGGTCCCCAGCCCCCAACCCGGGTTCTGGAACCCTTATGCTCAGTCCAGGTGCAGGCATTTTAAAAAACAATTCATGGTGTGGAGATTTGCATGACCTGGATGACATCAGGTGACAATTCAGTGGCTTTAGTCCAAGGGTGGCGTTGTGCGACTGCCAGATCCGTCAAGCGCAGAGCCTGCCCTCATGCCCAAGCTGGGGTGTTCTGTTCGGGTCTCGTTGCTCTGCGTGTTGCCCCAGCGCCACCAGCCCCCCACACTCCCACAGGAGGACTCCAGGGGCCAGGGCCAGCTCAAGGGTGCGGACAGACCCTGCCGCCCACCCACTCGCCCCGGGTTCTCTCAGCACTGGTCTTCGGCACCAGGAGCACCTGTCTTGACCCCCGGCTCTGTCTCCTGCGGCAATGAACCTGGCAGCTTGCTGGACCTCTCAGCCTTTTCCTCTCCACAAGATGGGACAAGGCGTCTTTTTCGAGGGGCTGGCCGGGTGGGAGGCACGGCCGTCTCCCATGGCGGAACCACAGGTGTATGCACCTAGGTATGGTCTGTTTTTCACCGTGGTCCACTACACCTAAAAGAGTTGTCTTCCTGACCATTTCCAGTGCAGTGGCATGAACCGTCCACCCCCAGAACCTGCAAAAGTGCAGCTCTGACCCACTCAACTGACCCCCACCTCTCCCCACCTCCCAGCAACGGCCACCCTCTGCTTTCTGCCTCTGAGTCTGAGTGCTCTAGAGACCACCTAGAAGTGGGGCCTCTCAGTGCTTGTCCTTGGAGTCTGGCTGACCTCACTGCGCACAGCATCCTCAGGAGTCTCCCTGACACGTGCCAGGATCTCCCTTTGTAAGGGGGAATGCTGGCCCAGTGTATGGACTCACAGACCACGTTCTGATGGGCACTGGGCTTCTCCACCTTTGCTATTGAGAGCAGAGTGGCCATGTGTGGATGGCACTTGTATTAATCCATCTGGAAGTGCTGGACATGGGGCTGACCAGGAAACCTGTTGTCCAGTGCGGCCCGTACCTCTGCCCTCCCTCCTCACACATGCCTTTGGCTGATCACGGCTGAGCCTTGGGGACGCCTGGGCATCAGGCCCCTCGGGGGCTTCTTGGTGGCTCCCTCTGCCTCTTGGTGTTTCCCCAGGGCCTAGAAACAGTGACCTGGAGACTAGACACCCAGGGGGTCAATCACAACTGCAGTCGTCATTGTGACAGCAAGATAGTCCCCCGAAACCCTCCCCTAGTAGTGCATGCTGTCCAGCCTCCACTTCCCTGACCCCCTGGGTTGGCGGGTCATCCTGTCCTCCACATTCAGAACTTATCCTTCCCACCTGCTCCCTCTTCCCCCTGGATTTGCCCCAAGATGCGCATATTTATCTCATTTTTCTTAAGAAATAGAAGTCGTGTTTACTAGCCATCAGGCGGTGGCGTAGCGGGAGTATGTCTCGTCTCTTTGGACTGCACTTGTCTTTTCCGCCCTCCCCAGCTCTGCTGGGTCCCGGGTTGAGCCATGGGGCCTGTGGTCTCGTCTCAGCTGGGGAGGTTCACGACCAAGGTGTGGGCAGGGCTGCTCCTTCCCAAGCCTCATAAATAAAAGGCTGTGAGTGGTCTCTGGCTGACCAGAGAGGCTGGAGAGAGTGCGGGGCGGGGGGCTCTGTTCTTGCCTGGCAGGTGGCCGCCCTCCCTGTGTAGGCGCATGGCCATCCCTCTGTGGGGTCTTGTGGCGTCACTCAGGGGACGCAGGCCACCCTGATGGCCTCATTTTAACTTGGTCATCTCTTTAACGACCCTGTCTCTGGTTACAGTCACATTGTGAGGTCCAGGGGATTAGAAATTCACAGGACCTGACACTGTGGGGGCCGAGCCTGGGCGACAGGGCACCAGCCTGCAGGTTGCCTTTGGGGATGGCCCTCCCCCTTCACCGTGCTCTCCGGTGTCTGTTTAGCGGGCCTCCTGCGCACAGCGCTGGCCTCTGACTTCTTAGTTCATCCCCAGGCCGTCAGGTGCCCAGGGCTGCTCCTTGGCAGTGAGCATGGCCACAGCTGAACCAGAAGGGCCTCTCTAGTTACAGACCCTGCCTCCCGCCAAGCCTGGCAGCAGCAGATGCGGGCCCCCAGATTGATCCCGCCTGGGACAGGCTGCTTACTCTGTCTTTCCAGGCCATCAAGGTCAATGTCACAAAGGTGTTGTGTCCCAGCGATGCCCACCCCACAGACTTCTGCCCTGTTCCACTTCCTTGGGGGAAAACCACTTAGGTCTCCTGCCCCACCATCATCCTCAGGGGCTGGGCATCAGGAGGAGTGGCCGGGCCTCCCTGGGGACGCTGCCCATCACTGGCTCTGAGCTGGTGTCTCCTGACACAGGTCCCAGGACAGCAACGCGGTGCTGCTCCGTTGATGCTCCCTGTTCTGGGAAGGGCAGCCTGGCGGCTTGGTGCCCAAGGGCCTTCTTGGAACTCTGCCAAACAACACGCAGGCTGGGGGCGCTGCACTCCCCCAGGCTGGCGAACAGGGTCCTCTGACACCCCTCTGAGGTCACCCTCTCAGGACTCAGCCCCAGGCCCACCTCCTGCCCCCTGTGTTGGGAAGATGTGACCTCACCTGTCATGAAGCAGTGACGTGAGGCCTTCTGGCCAGTCCTCTCCTGGGCGGGAGCAGCCGGAAGCAGAGGCTGGCCCCACCCATCTCTGTCCATGGTGGGAGCTCAGTGGGCCCCACGCTAGGAGCAGGCCATTCCTGCTCCAGAGGGTGCTGCTCAGTGGCTCACCACCAGGAAGCTGGCCCGGGACCTCTCTCGGGAGAAGATGAGCCCAATGTCCCAGGCTCTCCTGGGTGTGCTGGCTCCTGCCTACGTCCCGCTCTGACACGCCGTGGTGTTCGATGACCGTGACCTGACCCAAGTACATTTGTACCTGCCGGATGGCAGCCTCCAGAACTGGAGGCCAATGCAGGCTTTCTCCGTCCACACGCTGCGTTTGGAGTCTGGTGCTTATTGTAGCTTTTCCACTGGGTCCTGGGGACAGAGTAGGACAAATGGGCTTTTCTACTGCACTGTCCAGGGAGTCCTAGGAGGGTGGGTGGGAGGTGCTTGGGCCTCTGGGTCAGCCCCCTACTTCTGCTAAGCTCCTTGAAGCGCTGTCCGAGGCTGTCCCAGAGGGCCAGGGGGCTGGTGGTGTTTCTTGTGAGTGACACACGACTGTTGTGCCCTGTTCTGCGGCTGGCCTCGTGCCAGAGGGCAGCTCCACCAGGGTTCCAGTGTCCGTCCTACACGGGGGCCAGAGCCCAGCCTGTCCCAAGGGCCCAGGACAGCTGGAGCAACCAGGCAGGGTCTCAGGGATGCTACCAGGACAGTCCAGGAGCTGTCCTGGGACTCCAGCCCTCAGGGGAGCAGAGGGGCCTCTGCTCCGGGTGGGGCAGGAGCAGCCCTGGTGGACACTTTCAGAAGATGAACCAACACAGAGCAAGGCCCTGGTCAAGCCGGGAGGAAAGAACCAGGCTGCTGGGCGGGGGAGGGGGGGCGAGCACGGAGAAGAGCGCTCAGAGCAGTGGCTGGGGGGACACACAGCTTGGTCTGGGCTCTCCTGGGAGCCCCGTCTGTCCTGGGGAGGGCACAGGCTCTCAGCCTGACTCTGTCAGAGGACGGGACTGGACCCCCTCCTGGGTGTGAGCCCTTTCCTGTGGTCCCCACCGTGCTGGTCACTTCTATGCATCTGTCTGATATAACGTCTGTCCGTAAAGTGATGAAAGTCAGTAGGTGATGTGACTTGTGTGATGAGTCCCCAGACCAAGCAGGACACCAGACCAAACTGTTGTGTCTGCCGCGTGTGTGTGTGTGTGTGTGTGTGTAGCTTTTGAGGGGAGGGGTATTAAAATTTTATTGTAATCTTTTGCTGATGGCAGGTCATTTTCTAAAGTTATTTCATATTTTCTTTTTGAGTCTGCGCGAGGGAGTCCCATAAATCCTGAGCTGTGAGATCTGCTGCGTCAGCAGTGTGTGAAATGAATTGATATTAAACGCAATGGAAGTCTCTCTAATTCTCCCTGATTCTCCTTTTCTAGCGCCTTCCCCACCCCCGGGCCACTCCCTCCAAGCTGTAATCAAGCAGTGGGGGAATGGGGCTGGGTGTCTGTGCTGATGGGCTGCTGTGGATGGCATGGGCTCTCATTAATTATTATTTACAAACAGCTGCCCTTCCCCACTGCCCTGCAGGGTCACTCCCAATGTGTGCGCCACACACGCACCCCGGGCTGTCGGAAAGCAGGGTCGCCTCTCGCACACTGGCCTTCCCCAAACACTGCCACCTGCAAGGGTGCAGGAAGGGGAGGGGCCAGAGCCCCCAGCGGCACCCAAACAGCAGCAGGAGGACGGAGGGAGAGAGCACTCTGATGGCCTGGGGCTGGGAGCAGGCCAGAGACCCAGTGGGAAGTGGCCAGTGTGGCTCGAAAGTCGGGAAAAGCATCCAGAACAAAACACAACCAGTGTGTTCCGACCCTCAGGTCACCTCCCACGGTGTGGCTGCACTCACACTCAGACGCTGCAGTCTGGGTGCGGGGCCAGGCACTGCTCATCCGGGGCTGCCCACGGGAGGCCCCTGCCCCTCTCCTGAGCGGGATGCCACTGGCTTCGAGGGACTCGGCTTCCTCTGGACTGCACCGAGGGGCCAGGTGGCAGGCGTCCCTCCCCCACACCTCTCCAGCTTGTGCATTAACGTCCCTCCCTCCCCCCAAATGAGTCCTGATTTAAGAAATTGGACCTGGCATCTGTGTCTCATCCTTAACCCGCCCCAATTGCCAGGATCTGGAAAATCCGCCTCCAGATGCGTTTCCAGCCTGATGGACTTAGTGAGACTTAGTGAGGACACACGCGGCAGAAGTCCTCTGCACGCTGGGCTCTCGGGCCCCAGCCACTGGTGTCAGACAAAGCGGTGGCCTCCGGAAGGTCCCCAAGTCTGAGCAGGTGCGATGGGGGTCACGGCTCTAGCCTGGGCTGAGTGGCTGAGGACAGGGCTAGGGTAAAGCACAAGTGCATGGCCATCCTGGGGGCACGGCAGGCTGTGTGACTGGCCACTTCCATGACAGCCTCCCACCTCCTCCAGGGCAGAGGCTCTTCCTCTTGTGCAGAACTTTAGGAAGTCTTGCCAGGGGTGGTTGGCAGGGAGATGAGTTAGAACAAGTGACAAGCAGTGGTGTTTCCGACTCAGAGAAGGCAGATGGACTGGCCCCAGCCTTCCTGAGCACGGGCTGCTGTTTTCAGGTGACAAATGAGTGCTGCTTGCTGCCAGCCACCAGCAGGGACAAGCCTGGGCCCCAGCATCACCTCAGGACTAGTAGCAGCTACCCCCTGTGGGTCGCTGTCCACGGTGCTGAAGCCCTGTCTCCCACTCCGCACCCAGTGTCTGCAGCAGTGGGGCACAGCTCCTGGTGCCCGAGAGTGAACAGCTTGTCCAGTCTCAGGTGATAAGCTGCCCTCCATGCCTAGGTTCCGCGGAGGGGTCCAAGTGTGGAGAAATAAGAACTTCAGTGACTCGGGGAGAAGGAGGAACCGGGCTCCCCCGGGCTCTTCTGAGCCTAGAAGGCAGCCAGGGGGCTGTGGCTGGGATTTGGTAGCCTTCAGCCTGAGGGTCACCAGCTCCGGAGGGTGGACAGGTGACCATGTGAGGCTGCCATTGCTTCCCGGGTTCTGGTGGGCCCACTGAGAGGTCTTTCTCAGCCCTGTGCCATTTCCCAACCTGTGACCACAGCTGGGGCCCAGACCCCCACCAGCAGGAGTCCCCGACAGCCCCGGCTGAGTCTTGACATCCCCGTCTGGCTCACGGGTGCACTGTGGCCCTCCACCCGGGCAGCTGTCCCACCTATCCGTCACCACCACCCCGCTCTAGCAGCAGAGTAACTCAAGAAAGAGTGGCTTGGTGTGGGCAGCAGATAAGCGGCTGGGGAAACTCCTGCTGACCCCTTGTGACCTGGAGCAGGCCCCTTTGCCCACCCAAGCCTCACCTACTAAGTGGCGATCGTGAGACCTGCCCCCCGACCTTGCAGGGAAGAAATTCAAATGCGGAAGCACCATTAAGTGACTTTGAAAACTGCGATCTGGGGTGTAATAAGAGCGGCACTGTAAAAAGACAAGACCCTTCTCGGACCCCCGCGTCCAGCCAAGCATATTGTTCAGAGGCCTCCTTTCAGGGGGTGGATGGCGGGCAGCTAGAAAACCCCACAAAGACAAAGCAGAGCCTTCAGGAGGCATCGTCTTTATCCCAACTCCCCAAAGAAAGGCCAGATCCAAAATGCGGTCTATTTGCCTCTTACTTTCCTAACACAAAGGAAGCAAGAGATCCTCCCCCCACATGTGGTCTTGTGTTGAATACAATAGTCAGAGGTCTCTGGTGGCAAGATTGAGTGGAGGAGAGAACGCGAAACGATCTCTTCTAAGCCCTCGGCATCCTGCTGCTCTCATTATAGAGCAGGAGCAGCCGGAGTTACCCTGCGCAGCATCGAGCCTTCTGGGGACAGAGACGGGGTGCGAGTGTGCAGGCCGAGTGTAGGTGTCAGTGCAGACGTTCTGCATTGGAGGCCATGATTTTAATTCCTGTCTTCAACCAGTATTTGTTGAGCACCTTCTGTGGGTTGAGAACTCGAGGGACTGGTGACCCTTCCCCTGGCTGCTGTCACATTGTGGGGAGACACAAGACGGTCCATATTCCGTGGGATACATATTGTGTGAGGGATGCCAACACCCCGGACACAGGGAAGGGTGGACATCGTGGGGTTTCCTCTGCTCTGCCTCGGCCCTTCCCTCCGCTCACCTGAAGAGGTCCTGTCCTCTGACGCACCCTCAAGTCCTCGGGGCTCCTGGATGCCTTTGTTTTTGTGGACGACCTATCGCCTCTACTCTGGCTGTTGGAAGATTCGTAACTCAGAGCAGCCCAAGATATCAGCCACCAATGAAAGCCTTGGGACCGGGGGGTGGGGTGGGTGCCGGGCTCCAGCGGCTGCTCTGGGAGCTCCCAGTGGACGAGGCTGGTTGTGGTCAAGGCCACGCCTCTCCCTGGGATGGAGACTCGGGTGTGTGGAACCCAGGTTCGGCCCTGTTGGAATTAGCAGTCACAGGTGTCCCAGCTTCTCATGTCCAGCCTGCAGGACAGTTGTCTTTCACCCTCCTAACCTGGGGGAGCCCGGGGGGCCACCTGGAAGGGGTCGGGGCTGCAGGAGAGAGGGCCCTGTTCTCCCTGCGCCCTGAGAGCAGAGACCAAGGAGCCTTCAGAGGAAGCTCGTGTGTGTCCTGCTCCCTGGGGAGGGAGGCTCTCTGGCCCTGCAGATCCCGATGCCCTGGGACCGCTGGGTTTGAGGGTGTGGACTAGTGGCACAGGGCTCTGGGTGGCCCTCGGCCCCATTCTCTCTGCCCAGAGGAGGAGCCTCTCCAGCTAAGAGCCTTTGCACATGCTTCAGTAAATCTCCACCCCGAGGCTGAGGGCTGCAGATCTCCACTGCATTTAAGGCCCAGTCCGCGAGGGCCAGCTCCCCGCAGGCCGCCATGGCAACTTCATATCTCCTGCACCCCAGACCACCTGATGGAGTTACCTCCAAATCCAAAGTGTGGTGCTGCAGAGAGAGCCCCGCGCGCCTCACACCCAGGGCAAACAGGAAAGAGTCGGGACACTGAAGGACCCTCCAGTGACCCTGGCCACCAGAGCTGACGTCTGTGTCACGAGCTTTAAAACGTGCTGTTTCTTCCCTGTACACTTAGGCTGTTTGGGGCCAGCTAAGTAAGCCCCTGGTGAACCGCAGGCTGGCGTCCTTCGTGGTCCCTTGCTCCCCAGCCCTCCACCCTCCTCCTGTCACCTGCTTTCCTCTCCTGAAGTCCCAGGGACGTTGGGAGTCACAGGAGGTCTAGAGAGGCAGGGAGCCACACAGGCCAGCCCAGCTGCCCTAATCGCTTAGGACCCAGGTTCCCAGCCCCACAGCTGGCTGTCCCTGGGAGAAGATGGCCACACGGTCCAGGGCCCAGGCCGCACACAGCCAAGGGCACCGGGGAATCCACTTTGCATGTCGAGTGGAGACCGCCCCCCCCACCCCCCCCCCCACCGTCATCAGACTCAGGAGACGACTCCTGGTCCCCATGTGCAGGGGACGCACATAACCAAGGCCTGTCCCTCTGCCTGTCAACAGTGATGGCTTCTCTGGGCTGGGCAAGCCCTGATCCTCCACATCATTTCCCTTGGGCCTGACCTCGGCAGGCCCTCAGCCAGGGTCCTTTGTGTCAACCTCAGATTCCATTTGCTAACTAACTGCCTGCTCTGGGGGCCCCTCCCCTGGCTGCATCTGAGATGAGCCTCGAATGGCCGGCAGGTACTGCACCGCTCCCTGCATGCTGTGAGACCCAGACCGGCAGCAGCCTCGTCCTGCAGCCCCGCAGGAGGCCTACCATGCTGACCACGAGTGTCACCTGATCCGTGGTGAACCTCCATCTCCCAGAGGGGGAAACCGGGTCCCAGAGGCTGGGACTTCCCACGGGCTCCAGCCCCACTGACCTGCTCCAGAGAGTACCCACACCCCCAGGGGTCCTGCCACCCACGTCCTCTCCTGTGGTTCAGTCATCTTCCTGGAACTCCCGAGAGGCTTCCTTCCAAAGGCACCCGTGGTGGCCCTGGCTGAGAATTCTCCCCTCCCGTGTGTGTGCACCCCTGTGGTGTGTGGCAGCCCTCCTAGAAGCACTGCCTGTCTACCCCTGACTGACCCCCTGCCTGACCCCCTGCCTGGCCACCAAGGTGCTTCACGGGCCTTACAAGTCCTGCCACCCTGGCCCCTGGGCATGCTCTTGTCCTGGCTGGTGGGCGGTGCAGGCACGGGGGAGGGGAGCACCTGTCTCCGGGGCATCCCTGTGTGAGGCAGGGCTGGAGCAGTCCCCGGCCACCCCTCGCCTGGTGTGATTAGTTATTTTTAGCAATCGATGTTATTGATGCCGTGTGCGCTAGAGGAAGCCACCAGAGAGCTGTTCTTCCAACTCATTACATTGAGAGTTGAACTATCCCCTTTTTATATAAATCCTGACACATAAAGATGAAATACGCTACTTTCTGGGGACGCTCTGAGCCAAAGGCCAGGATCCGGGAGGCACTCTGAGTGCCGGAAGCAGCGTTAGGGATGAGTCTGGAGGGGGAAGCCCGAGGTCTGCTCCAGGCCAGGAGGCTCTGCAGGGCTGAGGTCCCACCTGGGAAGGCATGCCCTGGGCTCTCCCCAGCACAGAAGAGACGTCCAGGGAACAGATGGGACAGAAGACACAGAGAGGCTCTGCAGCCCAGCTCTGCTGGTCGAGGGCGAAGGCTGGTACGGATGGAGGCCGAGCGTTTGGCTTCTTCTGCAGCTGCGGAGGGTCAGCAGGGCCCTAGGTCCCAGAGCCCGCTGGCCCACAAAAAGGGGCCCAGGTGTGGACACTAGTCTCCAGGGAGGAACAGGGGAACAGGACCATGTTGGTGGGAACACTCCCCAGCCCAGCTCCTGACCTTGGAGGGACTGGGTGACCAGGGGCTCCAGGGCGACTGTCCCCTGAACTCACAGCTTGGCATGAGGGCAGAGCGGGCAGGGAGACTGCGCCAGACCTTCAGAGGGGCCTGAGGCCGTTCTCCTCCTCCAGGGGCGAGGCTTTGGGGCCACAATGGGCAAGAGTGGACCCCGCAGGTTCTGTGACAGGATTTCCAGGCAACAAAGTCCTAGGAAGACGCCCATGGTCAATTTCACCTGAGCCTAGCATTGTCCCCTGCCCCAGGCCTGTTGCCCTCCGTCCTCGCTGCCCACTGACGTCGTCCCTCCTCACTAAACAACACAGTGCCCACTGGGAGCCGGTCCTTTCTCCATCAGGCCTTGTGCTTTGCCCTGGGTGCTGCTTCTGCCTGGAGCACTCCACTTGTCCCCATTGCCTCTCTGAGATCAGGAACGACGCTGGTCAGTTATCTTGACTGAGGGGATCCTTATATTTAGGGACCTCAAACATGGAGTTGAACAGGGTCAACCCAACAGAGTGTGTGGCTGCAGAGTGCACTGAAGGCAGAGCCCAGGGAGGGAGAGTCCGGGAGGAGCCCGCAGACAGTGGCTGGGGAACAGAGAGCTTCAGGAAGAGGGCGCAGGGAGGCTGGAGAGAGGTGCCACAGGGAGGGCCTGCCTGTCACATGTCACAACTGGAGAGTCTCCTGACCACAGCTGGTCCAGAATGGAGGGGCTGAGGCTGGCTGCAGGGGCCTCCGGGGGAACAGAGAGGGGAGCCGAAGTTCCAGGTCAGCTGGACGGGGGAGGGAGCGCAGGTGTGACAGCCGGAGGACAGGTGTGTGTGTGCCCACCGTCCGTCCCCCTGGAGGCCGAGGCCACTGTAGGATGAGGCAAACCTTTTCCAATATGCACAGCAGCCCTGCCCCATGTGCTTTCGTGGCAGCAGGAACAGGCAGCAAACGAGGCGTCCGCCCTGCCACATGCCAGGAGGGCAGGCGGGGGGCTGCAGGGTAGGCCGAGGAGCGCAGAGGCTCCAGGGGGGCTGCCATGTGGAGCCAGACCCACCAGCTGACAGGGAGGGCATCAGGAGCTGACCTGGGGCCTGGCGGGCTCCGGCTGGGCTTCAAGTGAGGAGACGCGGAGCCGCGGGAGGGCTGGTCGCAGCGCCCCAGCAGCCGGTCCGTGGGCCTTGGGCACCCCACAGCTGTGGAGCCCGCAACCAAGAACAGCTCAGGTCCGCAGGGAGGTGAGCCCCAGCCAAGGTCTCCTGGAAGGTCCCGGGACAGGAGCTGGTCCTTCCATGTCACCACGTCCCCCGACCGAGGCCAGCCCAGGGTGCACAGCCCACCTCAGCATCCCCCATCCTCAGGGTGGGACAGGACCTGGGACCTGACGGGTGTGATGTGCCTGTGTCAGCTGGTCTCCTGTCAGAGGGGACCTTCCTGCCCAGGCCCCCTGCACGCTTGTCAGGGAGCCCAGAGCTAGAAGGCCAAGGGCCCTGGCACACTGGCTGGCCGATGGTCCCCCTCCCACCCCCACTCCCCACCTGGGCCGACCCTGTCCAGAGAGCAAACGCGTCCCTGCCACCCAGTCCCCCCTGCAGAGCTGCAGCTGGGGAGTGCCAGGTGGGGCAGGGGCTTTCCAGGTGGAAGCCCTCTGGCTCCCAGGAGCAGAAAGACAGGGTCCTTCTGCCTCAGCCTGAGCAGGGCCTGGGGCTCCCAGGTGCCTCAGTGAGAGGAGATGACGTCCCTCGAGAGAAAGCACCCCTCGCCCCCCAAGGCCCGGCCAGCACCTGCCAAGGAGCAGCTGTCCTCTTCCCATGGTCTGTCCCCACCCCCAGGGCACCTGGAGCTGACCAGGCTCCCGTGGAGCGGGCAGTGGGGTTCGGCCTCCCTCTCCGGCTTCCGTGTTAATGAGCAGGTTGGACCTCCCCCAGAGGCCCGCGCGTGCCTCTCCTAACACTGAGGGCGAGGAGCCAGGAAGCAGGAGTCACCGTGGGGGTGAAGGGAAGGCTCGTGAGGCCTCCCGGGAACCACAGCACACCGTGCTGTCCACGTCGGGAGGACCAGCCCAGGGACGTGCACACTCACTGTGCAGTCAACGACATGTAGCAAGGGTCGGGGGCCTCCCTCGGCGTTTCCTCTCTGCTCAGTAGGTGTTGCTGGCCTTCAGAGGCAGCCTCAGGGAAGGAGAGCCGGGGAGGGGTACCCAGGGGACGAGGGAAGGGGGCAGCCTCGCCCCTGTCCACACAGGACTGCAGGTGGCAGCTGGGGACAGGGGCAGAGTGCCTGCGAGAGGCGTTTGGGTCCACCCCCCTGAGTCTAAGCCACCCGAGAAGCCAGGGAATGCCAACCTGTCCTGGGAGGCAGAAAGTTCTGGAGGGTTTGGAGACTACAGTGGCCCAGGAGCTGACTGGTGAAAGCAGCCACACACAATGCCGAGGTCCCTGCGAGGGAAGACAGGGCCAATCACACCAACAGGTCTAGACTTGCCTATCAGACCGGCTTCCAGGAGGCCCCTGGAACTGTCTTGGGCCACTGGCCTCCCTGTCCAGCGGCCTCCTGTGTAGGACAGATATGAACAGAATGCTGGGTGCCTAAACTCATCGAGGCGGAGAGAGGACAGGAGGTCCTGGCTAGCGGTGGAACTTGGGGGCCGCTGGCCGATGACTTCAGAATCAGCCTCTCCAGTGCATTTAAATATTTGTTTGCAGACCATTTTCTACTTGATGGAGAGGCTTGGGGCAGACAAAATCGTATGCCAGAGCATGTGGGGGGCTCCGCTGGCAGAAGGTGGTCAGAAACGAAGATGAAGCATCCCTGGGGCTGCATGAGATTGGCGGGACCGTGTGACCACGGACCTCTGTGCTTTCGTCTGCGTGGAACTTTTCCTCATGTGCCCATCTCCCCAGCTGGCCCTGAGTACAGGAGGGGGCAACGGGGGTTCTTGTGGGCACATTAATTGTACCTTGGCCGTCCACTTGGCTGGGACATAAAAGGCAGACGTGGGATCGGCAGCCTCTCCAGATGGAGCTGGTGGCTGGGGTAGAAGGGGGTGGCTGTCTGCCGACCTCCAGGTGTCACCTGCCAATCCTGCACCCTGTCTGCCAGGCAGGTTATACTGCTTCTGCTTTGCAGAGGATAATATCAAGGCTTAGCAAGCGGGGTCCTCTGTCCAGTGTCACGCAGAGAGTGAAGATCCTACAGGATTTCAAATCCACGAAGGATTTCAAATTCACAAAGCTCAGGCTCTTCCTGGGGCTGCCCTTCCTCCCCGTAACTGTTAGGACTGAAAGAGCACTGGGGTCCCCAATCTGCCTTCACTGCAGCCCGAAGCCCAGGAGGACAGTGACCAGTGAGGAGGCACGTCCCTGTTTCCAGCCTCTTTCCAGCAGGCTGGCTCCTTGGGACCACGCCAGCCGTCAGCTCCCCAGGGGACAGATCATGCCTATTTCAAATGACTTTCTTGTCATTGCTGTTGTTTCCCAAACCAGCGACACACAGTTAAGAATTGGGGATACAAAACCTTTAGGGAAGTTATGAAATGCTATCACCCACACCTACCTCTCCATAAACAGTTTCCGAAACCCCACCCAGCACCGACTTCACCAGCAGCTCGGCACAGCAGCCACACGTGGGAGATGGACGTCCCCTTCCACTGGTGCCCATGAGAGCTGCTGGCTTTGAGGCTGCGTATCCACTGAAATGGACAGAAATAAGCGAGGGATGCGATTTCAGAGCAAAGGGAAGCCGTGGTTTTGGAGCAGCACCCAGTTCTGAGTCGGGTCCCACGTTCCAGGCGAGGACCCGCGGTGGAGGCTGCCATGTCCAGTGTCCGTGGCCCTTGACCACACTGCGCCATGAGCAGGGGCTTGGGCTGACGTTGGGAGGGGTTCTCAGGGATGGGGGTCCAGAAACGCAGTCCCGCCTGCACCCGTCTCGCCAGCACACAGCTTGATTCTGTGAACCTCCCAACCCGGACCAGGTTCCCCCTGAAAACACAGTGCTGTCTGAACAGAGGGGGTTGGTTTCATTTGTGCGGGAAGCTGCGACCGGGAACCATGAAGGAGTCGCCTCCTGCCAAGGGCGGCCGCACCTGTCCCCTGAGACAGAATGGGGTGACCTGAGCGAGTCTTCTCCCAGCCCCACCCACTGCCCTCCTGAGAGCGGAAACCCTCCAGGCCACTTGGAAAACACGACCACCCCCCAGGTTTGTGTGGCATGCTGGTGGTCTTCTCTGTGCCGTTTGGACCCATTCTTCACAGTTAGAGCAGTCAAAGCCCTTGGGTGGGTGGCTTCAACTTGAGCCACTTTCAGGAGGGTACGGGCGTGCGGGGCCGAGCTAAGGGTCAGCTGGCCTCCTGGAGGCCCTCCACATGGGCCTGTTCTGCTCGTCCTCTGCCCACCAGCTGCCCTCACACCTTGGAGCCACACTGGGTCACTCATGCTGGGCTTGGAAGAGGCTCAGTTCTGACGGAGGATCCCAGGACAATCAGCATCCAGCCCCCGGGTGCCGATCTGCATCCCCGGGTGAAGGTGACCTGCCCTGCCCGGCCACCTCCCGGAGTCCGCAGCCCACCCTGCGGAGGCCCTCCCTGTCCACACCACAGGGGTCCCTTTTCCTTCTGCTTTGGCGGAGGTGACAGCTTCCCGCCCGGGCTTCCAGCTACATAAACATGAGGCGCCCTGAGCCAGCATTCTGGCTGGTACAGGCTGCGGGTCCAATTCACTCTCGTCATTTTTCATTCCGAATGAAATTAGGCTCCCGAGAGCCGAAAAGAACCCTTTCCTAAGAAGGAAATGCATCCGCGAGTCCCGCAGGGGAGAGCATTTTGACACGGCGGTTTTCCTGCACTTGATTCAGCCAGCGGCCGCCCCGCCCCACGCTGCTCCCCACGCCGCCGAGCTCTCCAGCAAGCGCCTGGTTGATTTGTGTCCCTGGGAGCGTCTCCCCACCTCTCCCAGTCCCGGCCCCTGCCCCTGGGCTCTCGGAGCCCCTCAGGAGTCGCTGGGGTCAGTCATAAGCTGTAGGGCATTTGGTCAGCACTATCTCAAGGAACAAATAAAACTGCAGCTCAACCCACAAGCTCTGAATTAATGCCACTCTCCTGCGCCCCACCCCCCCGGCCCCAGTGTTTTCTTACCAGATCTATTTGTCTCAGCAAAGTCCGTGGACCAGCTCGACAATGATCAAACTAATGGGTTGTGCCGGTGTTTGACGTCCGTTTCCAGACTAATGCTTATTCATTTCCCTGGTGACAGCTCCCTTCATTAGGGTCTCTGAGCACCCTGTGCCGGTACCAGGTGAGCTCACGAAAGTGCCGGAATATGCAGAGATTTACTTAAAATAGAAACACCCTCAAGGCCACTTATTGATCTTAACACCTTCTGACGTGGCGCAGCCCTGGGGAAGGCAGGTAAATCCACACACCAGCCTCCGTGGGTTCCAGCAAGATCCACCAAGTTGCCCACTACCGGGAGCTTGGCCACGCTGGACAGGCTGGTGGTGCTGGGGGGACATGATAACGTGTGCAAGGGTAACGGACCCTCCCCGGGTGACACCTGCACACCCATCAGGCCTCGGCTCTTCACTCTACTCCATGGGAACTTTGCCACTGACCGGGAAGGGAGCCTCGACAGGCACACAGAGATCCGAAGGCCGCCATGCTGGTCCAGCAGCCACTGGAGTGACAGACGTGTCTGGAGAGGGCAACGGTCATCCCAGCAGCTCCGTCCCTCCTGCACATGCTCAGCTCACCTGCTCTTCTCCCCTCCTGGGGAATGACGGGGGATCCTGCCCAGCATGTTGGAAACAGAGCCGCGCCCCCCGCCTGCAGGGACCCTCCCGGCAGTGTCCCTGGGTGGTGTGGCTTACTCCCAGGGCCTTGGGTTGCTCAGGACAGGTGTGGGGCCCCCTCTGCAGTGGCTTGTTGTGCTGCACGAGACATCCGAGGCCAGCCACCACGGCCCTGAGGGTCAGGCCTTGCGGTCCTGCTTGTGTGTGTGTCCCTGACCATGCGGCCTCCACGTCCCTTCTTTAGGGTATGATCTCCTGTCTGCTCACATAGAGACCCCCAATAAGATGTGGTGTCTTGTACATGGAGGGGTGGTCTCCGTGGAGAGCTTGCTGTGTGCACCCGGGAGGGCATGCCTGTGTTGGCTGGTGACTTGTGTGGACTCTGTGGGTGTGGTGTTGTTTCCCTCCAGGCCTGGGGACACTCTTCACAGTGTCCGGCAAGCCCTCCTCTGGGCTGCCCCCTACCAGCCTAGAGTAGTTCACACACACACACACACACACACACACACACACACACACAGCCGGCTCTGGGACCAGCGTCTTCTATTGCTGATGTGTCGGGTTTCTGAGACCCTCCAGTGGCTACCCTCGGACAACACTGGTCCATTTCCTTGACTTCTCAGTGACAAACCCTATCTGCATTCTCTTTCCTGATCATGTGTCCTCCTGCCACCACAGGCTGGAGGGACTCAGTGCTCACCGCAGGCGAGGTTCGCCTCTGCATCTTGAGCCTGGTGGGGACAGCATTCTCCTTAGCAGGTGCGTCTTGCAGGTGGCGGGGGCTGGGCAGCATCCACAGTGAGGTGGCTTTTTTGGAGCAAATACTAGCCGGACAGAGCAAGGTGACAAGAAAAAGCTGTCCAGAGCTGGGTGCATCGATTAGCAGGACCGGTTGCTCGTGGCCTCCTTTATTCAGGCTGTTGATGTCCACCAAGCATTCACTGCAGGAGGTGACGAGGAGGCTCACTCCTCCCACGGGGACTGTGACAGCAGTTGAGAGATCCCAGAACACAGCTGGAATGTTACAATGTCATGGAGACATGCAATCCAAGTGTGCAGGCCTCCTCAGTAGGTACTGAGCTCTGTCAGTAGGTACTGTGCGCTGAGACCCACATGCCCACAGTGCCAACCCGGGGAAGCAGACACATGTCCTGCACATCCGATGCCATCTTCTCTTCCTGCTGGTCTCACCCCTCTTCTGCCCTTGCTCCCCTGCGCGTCACCACAGTGTGGTTTTCGTCCCCATTCTGCCACCTAATCACTGGGTGCCTGAAGCTCTGCGCCTTGGATTTGCTTACCTGTAAAATGGGTGCATCCCTAGTGAGTGCCCAGAGGGACATCCGGGGATCACAGGAGAGAGCAGAGGACCTGGGACATGCAGAGGCAGCCAGCCCTGCAGAAGCTTGTGGCCACAGCTGGCCGCACACCTGGAGAGGTCTGCGTACTGGCCCTGCACACACTGGCTGTGTGACCTGTCCTCCCCTGACTTCAGTTCCTCATCTGCCACTTTGGGCTGGGCCAGGCGACGGCTGAGACCCTGTTCTGACACCATGCACCCTCTGGCTATGTGATGACAGAGCAGCTGAGCCACTCCCTGGCACGTGGCCACAGTCCACACCTGGGTGGGCCGCGAGGGCCAGGTCAGCAGCATCTTTGGTGTGAGGGCTGCAGTCTGGGCATAGGCAAGTGTCACCAAGCTGTGAGGACTGTGGTCAGTTGAGCTGAGCTCCAGGCTGAGATGAGGCCCAGCAGGTGCAGTGGCGAAGCCAGGGCACAGGGGCCAGGATGGCCTCTGCTCACCCCTGCCCGAGGCCCACAGAGCAGATGGCTTCCGGTGGAATCAGCGGAGCAGGAAGCAGCCAGGAGGGGGGCCAGAAGGTTCTGGTTCACACCCCACCTGAGGGCTGGGCTGCAGCTCTGGTAGAGCTTGCCTGCCCCCAGAACCAGCCGAGAACAGGTGTGCCAGGGCACCTGAGCCTCCGTCACATGGGGCCAACAGGCCAGCACCAGCGGCCTCGCCTCTCTCTTAGGGCACAGGAGCTGGGTCCTCCCTCAGCTTTCTGAACAGGGGACAGAGGCCCTCTTCCCTGTGGCCTGGAGACCTCAGGGCTGGCGGGGCTGTCAGGGCTGGGAGCAGGCCAGGGGCCCAGCGCTGTCCTCCCCCAGGACTGCAGCAGGGCAGCTACCCACCGAGACAGGTCCATTCCTTAGCTCTCCTGGGACCAGTGGGCACCTCGTTGTCACCCACGCCCCTGCCATCTTGGAACTCAGAGTGGATCTGCAGTCGGGGCTGTGCGGGCCAGGTGTCCCCCGCACACACCTCACAGCCTTTGGCTAGGTCACATGGCCTGGTTTGGGGCTTGGCAAACCGGCCCCACCCTCCTAGGGTGACACACTTCGGGAAACCTGGGGTCCCCACACTGCCCTCCTCAGCTCTGCTGAGAGTCCCTCCCCTCCATGTGTCCAGCCCAAGGGGGATGGGCCTGGACTGCCATGCTTGGTCCCAGCTGTGCCCTGCTGCTAGCCCCATGCTGTAGTGCCCTCCTAAGGTGCCCCCACCAACAGCCAGCCTTGACCCTTGACCCCATAGAGTCAGAGAAGGTCCCCACAAGCATGGCAGCCCCGATGACGGGTGGCTTGTGGGTGGGGAGAGGCCCAGGGCGGCCGTGGGTTGAAGCAGCCGTGGGCTGTGACGGCGGGGTAGGGCCGTGGTGGGCTGGCAGTGCTTCGGGAGCTGAGTGGGGCACGTCTCCGGCCTCCACATTACTCTAGGAGTCGTCCCCAGCACAATCACCGCCCTCCACTAACGATCCTTCCTGGGATTTGGAATGCGCGTTAACCCGACTGCATTGAGTATTAAACCGGTTGTCATCCTCGCCCCGGCGTTCACAGAGGCGTCCACGTTGGCCTCCTCTGAAGGCTGGGGCAGAGCAGGCAGCGGGTGTGGAACCAGGCTGCTGGGGACAAGTCGGGGAGAAACGGTCCCAAAGCCAGTGGATGGCCACGGAAGGAGCAGTGGCCCGTCCTGGGGAGCGTGGGCCACAGCGAGAAGGGCGGGGAGTGGGCCTGTGGCTCCGGCTTCCTCTGGTCCCCAGGGAATGCAGTGCTCAACCTGCCCCATGTCCTGACAAAGTTGGAGCTGGCCGCCACCCTCTCCACCCCTGGCCCGCAGGCTGAAAGCCTGGAGCTGGTGGAACAGGGAGCCTTGTCTGTGCTGGGGAGGGCCACTCCTCACTCTCCCCGAGACATGGGCACAAGCCCCTCCTGGGCTTTCCCCTCTGCCGGGCGGGCAGAGGCTGCACGGGGAGATGCGGAGGGCGGCAGGGTCTGCTTGGCAGCCTGGGGGTGCCGCGGCTCAGACGCGCCTGCTCTCCAAGCAACAGCTTCATTAAGACCACACGCCACAGGCTCCACCTCTCGGGGTGGCACTTCGTTGGCGTGGTACGATGGCACCCCGAGGGCTCTAGACCCCTCCATCCACCCACGGGAAGCCCATGCCCCTCAGCCATCCCCACCCAGCCCCCCACCCTCCCCCAGACCAGTCACAGGGGTGGGGGCACATGCCCTGCGGCGTGCTGGGTCTGCTTCTGTCACTTGGCAGCTTTCAAGGCCCACCCAACGTCCCACGGTGTGGATGGGACCCTGGCCACCTGATCTTTGGTGGCCTCTGGGTCCTTTCCGCCTTTTGGCTCATGTGGACCTTCAGGTACCAGTAGGCGTGTGGATATGGGTCTTGGTCTCCCTGGGGCAGGGACAGGGGTGGACACCTGGGAGCCAAGGCAGCTCATGGTGGAGGAGGGTGAACTCTGCAGCTGGGTCCAGCTCAGATGGTGCCCCGTCCTGGGCCCCGCAGCGTCTCTCTCTCTTCTGGATCAAACCTGAGTGCCACTTGATGACGCTGGGTTAGCAGGTGCGTAGGAGCAAGGGTCTCCACGCAAACTCTCGTGTCCTTCGGGGATGGTGACATGCCTGGCAGGGGGCCGGGCACACGGGTGCTGGGCACACACCTCCTGGGCCTCTGGGCTGTGTGGGGGCACCGGGAACCTGCGTGTGAGGCCGGCAGCTCCTCCGTCCCTCTGTTCACTCAGGTCAGCGTCCTCTAGTGAGCTCCTGCCTGTGGTGGGACGTGGCAGTGGGGGTGGGAGATAGAGGAGAAGAAGAGTGGCCCCTGGCTCTGGCTGAGTGGCCACTGGACATGGGGCCATTCCTTGAGATGGGTAAATGGGGACACGAGATGGGGAACCTATGAGACACCTATAACCTGTGCCCCAGTCTGCGCTGGGGTGGCATTTCCAGGTGCCACCTGGCCAGTCCAGCACCCTAGGCCTTGGAATGGCCTTCCCCCAGGGTGGGCTGAAGAGGGGCCAGAGCTGCCCCAGCGTACAGACGAGGATGCGGAGGAGTCCCTTCTAGGACGAGGAAGAGCAGGACGCCTTGAATTCACTGAGCGCCCCGTGTGTGCCAGGCCCCTTGCCGTGTAATGAAAATGCTCCGTCCACCAGTCTCCGAGTCCAGGTGACGAGGAGGCTGCTGTCCCCCCGGGGCTTCAGATCAGGAGACAGGCAGCCTGCTCCGGGGCTGGCACCCGGTCACACAGGCAGTGAAGTCTCCAGAGCTCCCCCATCTCCAACAAAAGATGGACAGACAGATGGACCCGGAGGCAGGAGAAGGCCAGCTTTGTGTGTGGAGTCAGCGCCCACCCTGGCACTGTGCAGAGTCCTGTGACCCCGGCCGTGTCTCTGCATGGCTCTGGGGGTGGTGGAGGCCAATCTGGGGCACGCTGCTGCTGAATCACCAAGCTGGACGGCACGTGCCTGCAGAAGCTGTGCAGCCTGGAGACCTGGGTCAGCTCCCGGCTGGCCAGGCCAGGCCAGGCCAGCTCCTCTAAGCAGAAGGTGCCCCTCCCCCTCAGACACCGCCTGGTCACAAGGGGCCCTGGCTCCCTGCAGCTCTGTCTTCTGGCCTCAACTCTGCTTACCCTGAAGCAGGGCCCAGCACAGGACTGTGGCCTCCCTGTGCCTGTCCTGCTCATGCATCAGCACCAGAGGGGCTGCTACGTGTGCCTCTGCCCCCCAGAGCCACCCACATGCCATGGGCCCCAGGCTGGCCTCCTGCTGGCCCTAGGACCAGCCCCATTCATTGACACCCCAGGTCGTGCTTAACCTTTATGGCTGGCCAAGCTGAGCCTGGCTTGCTGACTTCTCTGTGAGGTGGGGGCACAGGGATCGGAGCCACGGCAGCCCCTCTGTGCAGGGTTGTGGCATCCTCTCCAGCCCCCTGACCCTCCACCCCACATCGAAGTGCTCTCTGTCCCTCAGAGCCCCGAGCCCCAAAATTCTGGAAAATTCTCCCCATGCCAGGTTTCAGGCAGTGATGACACTCAGGTTTCTGGTCCCAGCCCTGCCGTCCTCACGAGCAATGACAAATGGCACAAGTGCAGGTGGCCCTCAGTCCTTCATCCTGGGCATCTCTGTGGGGACTTTGCAGGCTGCAGAGGCTGGCTGGAGCCACAGCTGGGCTGCTCTGGTGCTACAGAGGAGGGGACGTGGGCCACTCAAGAGGTCACCCAGATCACCAGGACAGTGTTTCTGGAGAAGGATGCAGGACAGGGGACAGGGGAGGGGAAGAAGTGGGGCAGGACACAAATCCCAGTTTCCTGCCACCAGAGGCCTCTTGGGTATGGGGTGCCCTGGGGGCGACTGCACAGAAACAAGTCAGATGCAAAGTCAGCTGCGGCCCCAGATCCCCACTGAGCAGGACGCGCCCCTGAATCGATCTCACCAGGGCAGGGAGGCCTGGGGTGGGTTCAGCCCCCTGCAGAGGACCCAGAAGGTGCTCCTCCTCCTGGGAGACAGGAGAGGTGTCCCCTGGGGGTGGTGAGGTGGGACACACACGGCCTGCGGGCCGGGGACATCCACAGGTAGAGGGAAATCAGTGTCCTGACTCCCCCCAGGAGGAAATGCAGCTGGTCCTCCACACCCATCCAGGGAGCCCACCGACCTCAGAAATGTCTGAAAACACGTGTGTGTGCTGACGGCGCGGCTTTTCCCGTCTTATTCTCTGTTTACGAAGCGTGTGCGTTGTGTGAGTGTCATTAGTGACCTAGAGATGATTCCAGGTACACAGGGGATGGCGCAGGTTGTATGTGAATACCGCACTGTTTCATTGAAGGGTCTTGGGCAGCGGCGGGCTCTGCGATCCCAGGAGGTCCTGGGCTCTAGGGTACCCGGATTACACCAAGGATCACTCCCACCTTCGTCTGATTTTAAGGAAATGATGCTATCGCCAGTTAATCCAGGTCTGAGCTCAGCTGAGCAACCCGGCCCGCAGCAGGGCCAGGACCACAAGGCTCAGGTGTCCTGCCGATGCGCCTCGAGGGTCTCACCCACGGCCACCAAGATCGACAGGCCTTCCCCACCCGCAGGGAGGCGGTCACGCTCGTCCTCAGAGCCCGTGACGGACCTGGATTTCCAGAGGGAGCCACCTGTCCCAAAGCCAGTGCCGACCACAGGAAGTGTACCCTCTCTGCCCCGACTCCTTGCTGGCTGGGGGACTCCAAGTCCTGTCCCCTCTCCACCTGGGTGTTCTCACCTGAGAAGAAGAGGTGACCCTACCCGGACCCACCCAGGGAATCCAGCACAGCACCCAGTCCGCAGCCCTCGGAGCGGGAGGCTGATGTGGGTTCTGTTCTGTGGCCACTTGTGTCAATCAGCTTTTTGTCACATGACCAGAACCCCTGACAAAAACCCTCTAGAGGAGGAGAGGTTGACTTGGGTTCAGGGTTTCAGAGGTCTCCATCTGGTCGGCTGGCTGCAGCCCTGTGGTCTGAGGGAGGCTGAGCGTCTAGGCGGAAGAGAGTGACGGACGGACCAAAGCCACTCAGCCCCTGGCAGCCGGGAACCAGGGGTGGGGAGGAAGGTGCCAAAGAGAAGTGAACCTCCCGGGCACTCCCCCGTGACCTCCTTCCTCCAGCTCGCCCCACCTCCCAGTGGCCCATCCAGCCACCAAGTGCGTTGATCCTCGTGAGGTCAGAGCCCCTGGGAGCCAGTCACTTCCCCAAAGCCCCACTCTGAGCACATGAGACTTCAAGGGACAAGCCAGGTCCAAACCATAAGGCCACTCTCTGGACTGGAGCCTCAGGGGCCCAGGGGTCCCTGGGAGTCCACCTGCCCCTCATCCTTGCTGTCCAGTGGGGCATGGTGGTGGGCCACTCCCTTTCTTCAAGCTCATGGTTTCTGCAATGGTTCCTGTGTAAGGCCAGGTTCGGGGGACCCCAGTCGACCTCCAGGAGCCGAATCCGATGCAATCACACAAGAGTCTGTTGCAAGCTGGAGCCTGGACTCACAACCGTTCCCAACACAGCGGTCCCAGGAGTGAGTCCCAGTCCTTTGTCCAGTGAGATTTTATAGGTTTTGGGGGGATACTCTATGTGTCACAACATCACAGCAAATCATTCCACACTGCGGGAAAGTCACACAACAACTCTTAACACTGGTTAGCACATTCATTGGTGGGAACAAGTTGGGTAGGGTGATTGGTTAGTACAAGAGGGGGATTCCTTTGAACTGATGGGCTTAGGCCACGAGGGGAGTACGTGCTAAACGACTTGGTTTCCCAACATGTTATCAACCACCATAAACTACTGGGGGGTCATCTGGCGTCCCAGGTATTTCCCTGTCTCATGCTGATTGGAGGGAGGTTGCTATGGGTCCTCACCTAGCCTGACTGAGTCAGGGACACCTGGCACCCCAGATCTCTCCTGTTATTTGTAGACAAACAGCTCAGCAGGGTGGGTATGTGCCTAGGAGTGCTCTGTGGGTTTTTCCCAGGACCAGAGTCACACCCTCTTCCTTAGGACAGGTCTTGAGGTAGAAGCTGCTGTTATTTATTTTTTAAAATGGAGTCACATCAGTTTCTCACCTGCACCCCAGGGTGACCCTCACTGTAACAAAGACTCGGGGCCAGGAGAGTTGGGGATCTGACAGGGCCACCCAGAGTGTGGGCTGGAACCGGCTGAGTGGGAACAGGGAGAACCAGAAGGACCCGGGGGTTGGGAACAGGGCCCAGCACCGTCCACCCTGAGAGGGGGCTCCAGGTTCCTTGGGGGGGCGTCTGGCCTCAGGAAGGAGCCCCCCCCCCCGTGGAGAGCCGTGGGGAGTGCGCGCACCACCTGCCGCACACGGCCCTGAGCTCAGGAGGGCCCAGGCCTGATGCTCTGCCTCCCCCTTAGCTCTTCACCTTGTATCAGGAGAGACGCGCTTCCATTTTGTGCTGAGCAGAGAAAACTGTGGTCAGTCCTGAGCTCTGGAATCCAGGGCGGGAAGTGCCTGGATTCCAACCCTGACATCTTGTCTGTGACCTTAGGCCAACGCTGTGGGCTTCCGACCTGGCTTCTCTGTGGAACAGGGAGAGGTGGACAGAGCAGACACTAGACACAAGAGCCCTCCGTGGCCGTGCCAGCAGACCGAGGCCACCACGTCTGTGAGGGGGGACATGCTGTTTGTCTCAGAGCAACAGCAGAGCTGTCCCCTACCCCCAGGCCAGGACGGGGAGCAGGGCCAGCGGACGGGCCCCTGGCCCTCCCCTCTGATCCTGCTCACGGACGGGACCTTCCTGCCGTGCCCTAGAGTGGTGTCCAGGAGCCTTACATGACTCTCAGGGAGAAATGGCAGCCCTGGTCCTGGCCCCGGGTGGAGGGGGGTAAAGTGGGGGCTGGGAGGAACGGGGCCAGCCCCAGGAGGAGGCCAGGAGTGGGGAGCCCCGGGGCTGCCTGGAGGACAAGGAGATGTGGGAAAGGTAGACGTTTATTGAGCACCTGCTGTGTGCCGTCTGGGCTGAGGCCTGGAGGACAATGTTTTGTGACCTCTTAGGACGGAATTGCACTGCCTGAGGCCCCTGAGGCTGTCACAGTGAGCCACCACTAACTGGGGCTGGGACCACAGAGGCTCTGTCCCGTCTAGAGGCCAGAGGTCTGAAATCGAGGTGTCAGCAGGGCCTCTGGGCCCAGGCCTTCCTAGCTGGTGGCTGCGTCACTCCAGGCCTCCTTCCCTGGGCGTGTCCTCCTATCTCTGTGTCCAAATCCCCCCTCCTTAGAAGGACCCCGTCCTACGTAGGGCCCACCCTGATCCAGTGTAACAGATGGCAAAGGCCTCATTTCCACATAAAGTCCATTCTGGGGTTCCAGATGGACATGAACCAGGGCGCACTGTTGGATCCAGTCCAGCATCTAAGCCGGACAGGAAGTGGGGAGACAGGAGGGAGGGAGGAAGATGTTTCAGGGCACGAGGACACGCTGTCCTCCTGGGGTCAGAGACTGGCCCCCGCCGTGGGAGGAGTGCAGAGAGGACGCTGGAAGCAGGAAGCGTGGTGAGGTCAGGGGCCTGGAGAGGGGCTGCTGGGGAGCAGGGCAGACGCCCGGGCCAGGGAGGGAGGCCAGAGCCTTGGTCCCCATACAGTGGCTGACGTGAGTGTGGCCTGGTGCCCAGAGGGAAGGAGGGGCAGAGGGTCACCAGATGCTTGGGGCAGACAGAGGAGGGTGGCTTTAGATCCCCGTGAACAGGGAGGTGGCGTGCCCGGCTCCTTGGGGGTGCCAAGGACAGGCACAGCTCACAGCCCCGTGAGGGAGAGGGAGAGCAGCCAGCTCTGAGCAGCATGAGAGGCCACGGGTGTGCTGTGGAGGGCGAGGTAGAAGCTGACCCTGGGGGCCACAGCACCGCACCCAGAGCAGAGCAGAGATCACCAGGGGACCGAGCTCAGCCCAGCCACAAAGAACTGCTAATTCACGAGGTCACAGGAAACGGAACGGGAGTGGGCGGAGAGGGGCTGGGAGGCCTGGGGCCACTGCAAAGGCAACCCAGGGGCCAGGCTAGGTCAGGCTGGATGACCGGTACAGCCCCGCAGGGGACGACAGGGAGAAGAAACAGCACTCTCCGCTCTAACTCATGCGCAGCCAGAGAAACGGTCTACCAGGCTCTCCAGGGATGGGAGGGGAAAACCGATGAAGGGACTGGAGAAGACGGAGGTCCAACCCGGCCAGGAGAGACGAAAGACCCGCGACCGGTGTTTCTCCCACGTGCAGGTTGAATTCTATAGCAGGAGGAGGTGGAGGGTGTGTTGGGACCCACGTGGGCTGGGGGATGCCTCCTTTGGCCCTGGCCCTCCGTTCCTGGGCACGTCTCCTTCCTCCTTCTCACCTGCCCACCGTGCTCCCCAGTTTCCACCCCGTAGACTTCCCTGTGGCCCAGGGGCTCTCTCTCCAGAAGATTGGCATCAGCCAGGATCCCAAGAGACACCAGCCCTGGTGAATGCCCCCACTGAGTGTGACACCAGGAGGGGTGGCCTGGCGTCAGAGCGATTGGGAACTGGAGGATCTGCCCAACCCTATTAGGGTAGAGCGAGACACTTAAGACCCGAAGCTAGGGGCCTTGCCAGAGAACTTAGGTGGCACACAGCTGAGCGATGGAGGGGCCCCAGGCCCAGGGTGTCTGGGCCCAGTGCCACGCCCCAGCCACCCAAGTGGGTGGACTTCAGTGTGATGTAGGCACGAGCTGCCAGGAGGTGTCAGACTCTGAGGGGTTAGGGCAGATCCCACAAGATCACCCTCACCTGTGGGGCCAGCTGCACTCTGACTCACAAGTTCACGGCCCCCACCACACCCTCAGGTGTGCTAATCTGCTGGAAGGTCCCACAAAACTCAACAAAGTGCTGTGCTTAAAATGAGCTTCACGGGTAAGGACACCCGTCTGGTGAGTCTGAGAGCAGCGTGCAGCCCCCAAGCCCTCTCCCCAGGGGTCAGCAGGGGCCGTGCCCAGCACCCCCGCCCTCCCGTGCTCGCAGCAGGAAGCACTTCTGAGTCTCAGGACATGATCCTCAGGCTGGTGGATCAACTCCAGCTCTCTCCCCTTTCCAGGCGGTGGGCTGGTGCCACATTGCAGCCTTCTGCTCCAGAAGTGGGTCATTCTCATGAAACCCCACCCCCTCAAAGCTGTCTAGGGACCACCAGAAGTCACCTTGCAGCCTCACAAGGACTCCTCCATCCTCCACGTGCCAGGAGCTAGTCTACTTGTACCCCTGCAAGTCAGGCCGGCAGTCAAAGACACCAGAAATGTGGCCGACAGTCCCACCCTGAGATAACCCCAGCTCAGAGAGGTGCAGAGACAGCTCAGCTTCTAGAACATTCCCAAGAGAACCAAAAATCACCCCTAGCTGGGTGACAGGTGAGTCACACTGGAGAGAGCAAGATGGGAGGCTTCTCTTTGAGCCTCTGAGATGTCCTCTAGCACAGATGGACACTCCATGTGCAGGCTGTCCCTGTCAGAAGGACAGAGGCCAGAACCCACGGGAAACTCGTAAACTTGATCCATGGGTGTTTCTGCAGTGGGAGGAGAGTCAAACCTGCAGGAAGGAGGGCAGAGGACTTGCAGAAGGCTGGGAGTGCTGGTCAGCCTCACCTGCCGGCCCTGAGGAGCAGCCTCCTGGGTGAAGCCACCCCTGCGTGTCGGTTACAGTGGGAATGGGTGGTGGATGCAGGATTCGGATGACAAGCGAACTTAAATTCCTGCAGCCTAAGTGGTCTGGACCCTGAGCTATGAGCCCTTTTGACTTATGTGGGGGCTCCCATCTCAAGCCAATCACCTGTCCAGCGTCACCTGGAGTCTTGGGTGGATGTGCCCTGCCGGCCTTGGGCAGCTTTCCTGGCCACGGGCTCTGGGGAAGCAGTTTATAAGCTTACCTGCAAAATCCTGGCCCCGTAAATCTCCAGGATGGGAGAGGATCCACGTAATGGAATTAGAAAGTATAAAATAGCAGTGATCTTGAAATGCATTTGGAAACTAAGCTCTTTCTGGAAATTGGAAAGTCGCTAACATCAGCCAGGGAGACCCTGGAAATTACAGGCCCGTGCCCGGAGGTAATAAGGTCAACCCTCGGCAGTATGTGAAAGGAAGTCGGCTCTCTAACCACCAGAGTGCTCTAAAAAGTTAATACAGTGGCGGGCACCCCCGGCTGCCCGGTGGACATCATTTACCTGAGTTTTCAAAAGCTTTTGATGAGGTTCTCGGCGAGAGCCCATTAGAGGAGGGAAAGTCAGGGAGAGGGGACAGTCTGGCACTGTGGGTGAAGCCCTCGTTAAGTGAGTGGCCGCGAGAGCCCCGGAGGCCGCCGCCCCCACCAGCTGCCTGAAGACAGGCAATAATCGCGGACCCCAGGGCTGGCTGCAGGGAGGAAACGGCCATTATGTTTAAAAACTTAATGGCCTGGTTTCCCTCAGAGCGTCCCCACAGACAGGAGAGAGCTGCTCTGTCATCGGAGCTGCCTGCCGTCGGCTCTGTGTCCCTTGAAACAGGGGGTCAGGACCACATCTGCCCAGTCACCAGCATAGAGCATGGCGTCGGTTGGGGAAGGAGGCACAAGTCGGCTGGGGGTGGACACTGGGCAAGCTGCTCTCTGGGTGGATTGGGGGCTGGATTTAGAGTCCCCTAAGCCTGCCTCCCCTGGACTGAGCATCTCCTAGGGCATTAGTGACCACTGGGCCACGAATGCTGGGCGCTTCTCCTGTGGCACTCAGCTCACCCCTCCTCCTGGGCAGAAGGCTCCTAGGGGGCCGGGCCAAGAGGAAAGCACAGCCCGGGGTCAAGGCCCCACCTGTCCTCAGAGGCAGCCCTCCCGCAGCGGGGCATGAGGCTCGCCCACCAGAGTCTGCACCCTGAGCCTGACTCTATGGAGGGCCAGGGAGGAAAACTGGGTAGGGTGACCTGGGGAAGAGGAGAAGCTGGCCTTGCCAGAATCAAGCTCCAGACCAGAGCATGTATGAGCACCCTGCAGCTGCTGTAACAAGTGGGTGACAACTGAGCAGTTTGAAACATGGAAATTTATTCTCTCTCAGTTCTAGAGGCCAGAAGTCTGAAGGGAAGAAGCAGGCATGGCCGTGCTCCCTCCAGAGGCTCCGGGGGAGGGTCTTTCCTGCTCTTCTTCCTTCCAGGGCTCTAGGCCCCTCTTTGACTTGTGGCCAATCAGTCCCATCTCGGCCTCTGTCTTCACATGGCCTCTTGCCTGTGTCTCTCAAATCTTCCTCCCTTCTCTAACAAGGACACCAGTCATTGGATTTAGGGGTCACCCTTAATCCAGGATGATCCCATTTCGAGATCCTTATCTTAATCATATCCACATATACCCTTTTTCTAAAGAGATTGGGTTCACAGTTTCCAGGAATGTGGTCTACCTGCTCCCTGTAGGCTCTCATCCAACACATATTACCAGGTGGCTCTGCATACCGGCCACCCCCTGGCCAGAGGATGTGGGTGACATGTGCAGTATTCGATAGATCTCGTGGTGCTTGGGTTCTGGGCAGAGGCCTGTATTGCATTTAGCCCCACCTGGAAGGCCACCTCCCCAGGTGAAACTTACCTGGCCCAGAGGAAGCAGAGGGGGTAGCTCGTAAGTCAGTGGCCTTCTACCCCCTGACCACTCTCCAGCTCACAGCCAGGCAGGACTCTTCCCAGCCGCCCGGCCACAGGGCTGTGCCTCAGCAGGCAGAAGCCTGACCAGGGAGGGATGTCCGAGTCAGCAGAAAGTCCACACACCCCTCCAGGGTTCCGAACAAACAGCATAAATCTGAAGTGCTGTGGAATTTGGAAAGTGCCTATAAAATACCCGTGTTCACTTGGATTGCTCCTTAGATGTGCTGGCCTCCCTCCAAACGCAGGGCCTCGAGAGAGGAATGGGAAAGAGATCAGGAGCAAGTTCGCCCTTGCCGTGCTCTTGCTCCAGCCAGAGGGTTTCCAGAGACTTAAGCTTTACAAAGCCAGGTGGGTCACGGGTCACAGTGTGAGGAAGCACGGCTAGAGGACAGCCCAGCGTCCACCAGGCAGGCAGGGAGGGGTTTATGACACTGCCCAGGGCCACAGAAGGCCGGATGGTCTCGTTAACCCTGGACTTGTCACCAGGCAGGCAGGGAAGGCCTGAGCCAGCTAGGCCCGGCAACGTGCACCCAGAACAGCCCCGAGCAGATGGTCCCAGGTGGCAAGGGTGTCCTACCTGTCCTAGTGTCACCTGCGGTGCTCATCAGCCCAGCTGGCAGCTCCAGGCTGCGTAAAGGAGGGTGTTCTGGGGACATATCTGCCTCTCCTCCTCCACCCAGCAAAAGCACAGTGGCACTTGCTCTGCCTGAAGTCCCCCAGCCCTCGTCCCCAATTGCCAAAATCCAAAGGGGGCCATGTCAGGGCCTATCTGATGAACAGGGGAGGCCTGGGGGTCAGCATCACTGCTCTGAGGTCACGGGGCGCCTGTGGAGGGGACAGGGGAGGGGAGGCAGGACAGGGTTCTGCTGCCTACCTGCCTGGCGGACCCAGACTGTGGTTCTGCTCAGTGGCCGTCACTTCACTGGGGACCTTGTGGGCAGTGCAGACCCTCAGCCCCCACCCTGCCCCAGGCCTGCTGAGTCCCTCGGCGGGTCCGAAGACCCCCGGAGCAACCCCACAGGGACACCTGCAGGGCTCACCTCACTCTGAGGCCTCGGGAGCATCCCCAGCAGCACCCCTCCTTCCAGGCCCCATCCTGCCGGCTCTGATGACGCCACCCTCTGCCAGAGCAGGTCAGGTCCCGGGGATCGGGAGTGGGGAGAAAGGGCCTGGGCTGTGATTTCCTGGGTGTTCGTCCCTCCTCCTTCATTGACCCAAACCTGCCTATTGAGTGTCCGTCCTGTGCTGGGCCCTGTCCTGGGCTCCAGAGACACCCGCATCCACATCAGTAGACGGAACAGAAGAACCAGAGCTTGCATTGTGGGGGGAGTGGGCTCACCAAGGCGGAGACAGTGCAAAGGCCCTGAGGCGGAACACGCCTGCAGGCTGGGGCAGTAGGCGGCCAGCGTGTCTCTCATGGAGAAAGCAGAAGTGAGGGGGTCAGTGGTGGTCAGCCAGAGCCGGGGAGGCGTGGACTGGAATAGGTGGTGGAGACTGAAAATGCCCCTCACGCCTGGTTTCTCCCTCCCGTGGCCTCTCTGCTGGCTCTTTTGTCTGTCCAGCAGACAGGGCCGGGGACACCTGTCAGGCCTCAGTGCATCCTCAAACCCAGGGCAGGTGACCACTTCTCTGGGCAGATGACCGGCCCTAGGGCTCTGGCAGGTGCTGGTCTCTCAGGTCCAGGCTCAGACCTGGCTGCAGGAGTGAGTCCCCCTCTTGGAGGTGGCTGTGGGCATCTCTGGCTCTGTCTGGTGTCCACTGTGGGTACCTTGGCTCTGCCCAGGACCCTCCTTGGGTCACATTCTTCCCTCTCAGGGATCCCGGCTCTGCGGTACTGGGAAAGACCAGGGTGCCATCTGCGGTCGGTTCTGTTGGGGAACAGGGCACATGGGGCCGAGGCCACAGACTGTGTGGACCCAATGTGGTGGGGAGTGCGGGGCGCCAGGCGCCTTGGACTGCTGGATGGGGAGGGCCAGGGAGAGGTGAGCCTGGGCAGGGGAGGGGACCCCCAGGCTCTGGGCAGTGGGAGGGGCACAGAGTGAGGGCTCTGGGCTAAGCCAGTGGGTCCCCGGCCTGGCTCTCCCGTCAGGTCCGCCTCCGAGGATAAATCCCGCAGCCCTGCGTGGGGCGCTGCGCCAGCCATGCCTGGCGGAGGGTCCACCCAGCACTCCGCCTCCAGGGGCTGGCACACTTGATGTCCCCTGCTCCTCACTGCCCCCAGGGAGGGATGATGGACAGGAAGGAGCCCAGGGCCCAGGCATGAGGGCCACCTGCCCAGTCCACATCCCCCAGTGCTCACCGTGGACACCTCCAAGTCTCAGTTTCCTTTGGAAATGGGGGTAAAGGTCAGGCTTGCAGTGAGACCCTGCCTTAAAACAACAAGGGGGGCTGGGGAGGTAGCCCCGTGGTAGAGACCCCAGGTAGGAAGGGGGAAGGGAGGGAGGAAGGGAGGATGGCCAGGGCAGCGTCCCTGCTGCGGCCATTAGCCCTGACGAGGAGAGCTGGGCTGGCCAGCCAGGAGCCCGCGCCCCGCACAGCAGAGCTGGCTCTGTGCTCCTGTGCCCTGCTCTGGACTGTGTGCCCCAGGGCAGCTCTGCTCGGGCAGGTGGGCTTCTCAGAAGGCAAAGGGACAGCATGAGTCTATCTCCCCAGTGCACGGACCCCAGGCTCTGAGGCTCACGGCCGGCCAGAGCTGAGGTCAGGGACACCCCGTGGCCCCCGATGCCTGGCGCCTTCCTGCTGCTATCTGGCTGCCAGAGCCCTCGTGGGCTGGCCCGGGGCCTCCAGCTGGCAGCGTCTGTCCTCCCCTTCCAAAGCTGTGGCTACTGAGGTCATCGGCCCTGTTGACCCTCGGCTCCAATTGCATGGTGGCCCCTGCAAAGAGAGTGGATAGCATGAGTGGAGCCCTGGAGAACCAAGACTGACTCGCATGGAGTCCTCCGGGCCGTCCATTACCAGTCCCCTAGGATTGTCCAGGCTCCAGGCAGCTCCTCTCCCAGGGGCACCCTGGACCTTTGTGGTCAGAGCAGACAGACTCACAACCACACCTGTGTCCCTGCATCCCCTGGCTCCTAGGGTGTGTTCACTTGGCAAAGGGAACACGTCCCTGCTCCAGGCCCACCTCCCAGCGCCCCCTGGGTCAGTGGAGCCTCCTCCCTTCCCGGTCCCTGAGAAGTCTTTCTGTCCCCAGAGGCCTTCTCCTCCCTTTCCACCTTGTGCCCTGCCTCCCAGGCAGGCTCGTTTACAACCTGCCTGCTTCCCGGGAATGTGGGAGGCCTGCCCCTGGAGATGTTGCCCTCGTGCCTGGTCTGGCCCCCGCCTTCCCACTAACCCCCAGGCAGCTGCTCTGTGGCCAGGGCTGGGCCCACAAACCCGCTCACAGCATGACCGTAGGCCCTGCGGGGCACATCCAGATCAGATCCATGTGTCCACCTCCCCACACCGCCCTCCACCTGGGGGGGACAGCCAGCCCCTGCCGCAGAGTTCCCAGATGTCAGGCTGTGCAGGCTCACCCAGACGCCAGGAGGGGCCAGGCTCACTCTGCTGTCGGTGCTTCAGGGAGAAGAAATGTGCCACAGGGCGACAGCGTGTGGCCCAGCCACTGCCTGCCCTGCCCCCTGCAGGCAGTTCAGCCTCAAGTGCAGAGTCTACAAGTGAGAATTTTGACATTTCTGTTTTGAGCAAGGGCTTAGAGTAGAATCGCAAACTGTGATCGGCTCTGCGCAGTCAGCGGCCCTCGCTCCAGCACAGAGGAGACGGGCTCCCTGGGGCTGCATTGTGGGCCTGGCGTCTTTACACACGGCCCTGAGCTTGTCTCAGGGCACGAGGACAGGAACATCCTGATCCACTCAAAGCAGCCTGCCTGTGGACCCTGCTCCACCCCCATCGGCTCAGGCCCGAGGCGGGCTTTCCTGAGCAGCACCATGGCTCGGGGGCACCAGGCCCTCATCTGCTGGGGGACTTGGCCCAGCTCCTGACCCAGTCCTCCCTTGTCTGCCCCCACACCCTAGATCTCCCTTTAATCGTCCCCGGATCTGACCCCAGTCATCAGTGCCCCTGGCTCCGTCCACCTGGAGGAAGGTGTCTTCGGTTTAGCGACTCCAGTGAGAAGGGCGGGTCAAGCACATTCTTGTGCCCAGCCAATGCTGAGCTGTGCCAGCAGCGAGCGCGAGCGAGAGCTGGTCTGCAGCAATTCACCTGGGGTCTTGCGCGTGGGCAGAGAGAGGGTTCTGGGCTCTTGCCTCAAAGCAGCCTGGTGAGCGGTCCTGAGACCTGGGCCATTGGTGTCAATGCCTCCTGGTGGCTGCGACGTCGGAGGCTGCTCTCCCAGGTGGACTTTGACGGTAGCTGTGGCAGGAGCTGCCCCAGGCCCTCTGTGGGAGGGAGGCCCTGGTTGGCCTGCGCTATCCAGTGCGGGGCTCTGGCCAGCAGCGAGCCAAGAAGCAAAAGCAGCTTCTGTTCCATTTTCCAGGATAGTTAGAGGCACAGCCTCTAAACTCTACAGCTCTTCTTGCCAAGGTCAAGAGCCAGCCTTGGACTCATGTTCAGGAATGGGTTTCTATTCCCAATACGGCAGGAAAGGGGAGAGAGAGAGAGAGAGAGAGAGAGAGAGAGAGAGAGAGAGAGAGAGATATTAGATCCTCTCCCCCAAGATAAGAATTAGAAAGATGTGCCATGTGCTTTCCTTTGCCCAAAACAAAAGCACAGCCCAACACGAGGATCTGGGTACCTTTCCTGTGGTGAGGCAGCTCTTTGGCCCACTTACTGGTAGATGGTAAGCCTCGGGGCTCTGCTGCTGTGTGCCCAGCTCAGGAGGGTCTGCCCTCCTGGCCATGCCATAGCGGGTGCCCCAGAGCTAGTGTCCTCCTGCTCCTGAGTGTGTTTGCTGGGACATCTGGGCCTTCACTGCAGATCACGAGCTGAAAATCTCCCTCACACAAGTTCTCCCGCACCAGGCTCCTCAGCTGGGCGTGGGCCCTTGGGTCGAAGCTGCCTGAGGCCCTGCCGGCTGAAGGGCTCACACGGAGACGACAGAGTCTCTGCAAGCCCAGGACGGTCACTCCCCGTGCCGATTCCGCATGCTCACTCTGCCCCGCTGGCAGAGGGCACGTAAGCCCTGGTGCTGCCTCCCTGCTGCGGGGGTGGAGTGCGGGGTCCCTGAACTCCTGTCCCCTGGGGGAGCTTCTTTCTCTTTCTTAGAAGGAGAGGCTGATGGTGTCTTCCACCAAACTCTCCTTCCCGCAGCCGCGGCTCCGCGATTTACATTAGGGCTATAACGGGTCGGAGTAAATGGAGCAGGTTTGCAATTAGTTTTCAAAGTACTTATCTCATTAAAGTAAATGAATTATTGATTTCGTGACACATGCTTTTAGTGAGTGGCATGGTGCCACGCTCGCTCCGTCTTGGCTCTCGAAGCCGGTGGCCAGTACCAGCAAACTTGCTTTGTGTGGAGATTTTTTTTAATTTTAATATTTCCTTCTCGTTATTTAGCTTTGTAATTAAAGTGGCTTCACATGAGAGATGAAGAGTCGGTTTATGGGAATCGAAGCCCCAGAGACGGCCGCTTGCTGCCCTGCGGGAAGGAAGAGAGCGGGAGGGAGCGCCGTCTCTTGACCTCGACAGCCAGTGAAGGTCGAGGGAGGCGGGGTCCTTGGGGGCCGCGAGGGGCTCCGTGGGCCGGGGCTTCCCCCAGGGCCAGGGCCACCAGCCCTCCTATCTGTGCGGTGGAGGTTCTAGAAAGTCCTACCAGACTGTGACTAGGAATTGGTGGGGTGGCGGGGGCTGGAAGACCCCAGGGGGAAACAGCTGGGGAGGAGCCGGGCTGTCCTGCTCCAGTGGGTGGGGCCCGGGTGGAAGCCAGAGGTGCTGGGCTGGGTTAGGCTTAGTCCCACCTCGGCAGTCCCCAGTCCTGGATGCCCAGCAGGGTCTTCGTGTGCCTGGCCTCTCTGGGAAGGACAACTGCTGCCCGGGGTGGGGAGAAGTCGCGGGTGTTGGCCCAGAGGCCAGGTGGGCGCTGGCTACTGAACGCTGGCTGCCCCTGCCATGGGCCGCTGACTCAGGTCTTCCTGGGGAAGTGGGAGACCCCATCAAAGGCCACTGGATGACACGGGCCTCGGCTTCAGGCTGCCCCTGATTTCCACCCTTGGTCCAAATAAAGGTGGCCTTGGTCCCCTAGAGGTGGCAGGGACAGGGCTCTGGAGGGAAGACTGGGAGGACCGACTGGAGTGCCCCAGGGCCATTGCTGTCCAGTGGGTGTGTAGACCCGCCACCCCCAGATCTTCTCCCGGCCTTTCTGCTCCCCCTCACGCCCGACCCCAGCATACACACACACACACACACACACACACACACGACCACACGGCCACCTGGCTGCCTCCTTCCTGGCACGGAATCAGTCTGGCTGAAAGGGACATGGAGCTGGGCAGGGCCAGAGGACAAGTGTCATGGTCAGCTGAGGAGGGGGCCATGGAGGCAGGCGGTTGGCAATGTCTGCTGGTACCACGTAAAGGCCCGTCTGCCCTCAGCTCTGACTCCGGGCACACCTGGAGCTGGAGGGGTGTTGTTCCACTGGCACATCAGTCTGCAAAAGCCACCATCTCCTCAGAAGGTCAAGCTAAGGTGACACTCAGAGTGGACACACCCTGGGGCACCCAGGTCTGCTCCCAGGACAGGCGACTGCCTACAGAAGGAACCATGTGACAATGGTGGGCTTCGCGTGGACAGAACTGGTCACGCTTTGCCCATGGCCAGGACTGAGTCAGCGTGGGGACTCTGGTGGCTTAAGCCCCCTTGGAGCAGCAGGGTGCTCTGGGAGCTGGCCCTGGGCACCAGCTGAGGTTCAGGGTCCCTGCACCCTGAAGGGCTGGCTCTATGCCCAGGACCCTCACACAGTGCCAGGGATGGGCTTGCTGGCCCAGTGGGGCCCTCCATGTCCTGAGGTTGGTGAGTGTGAGCCTGGTCAGCTGCTTCAGGCCAGGCCCAAGCACCGTGTCCCAGATTGGGGTGGAATGTCTTTGAGGCAGCGTGACTCTGGGATGTCAGCATGGGGCAGAGCTGTGGACAGACGGCCCGGGGCAGCTCAGGCACCCCCAGTCCTCAGCACTGGGCTGGCCGAAGCCCGGACCTCTGCACACCTTTGGAAAGTGGCCTCCTGTGCTCAGAACTCACACTCACCAAGGGACCTCTGGGCACCTCCTGGGCCTGGGTGCAGGGGATGCCCCAGCGACTTGCCTCCTGTTCCCCTCTGGGCACCCCTTCCTGCCCAGTACAGGGCACTGGGGCAGCTCCCTTTGAGCCATGGGTGACTCAGGGGTGAGCCAGTTCTGGGCAGACTGCATGGGAAGAGGGAAGGCTGTGAGTGTGGGCTTCCCACCTGGGCCCCACAAGGCTCCTCACCTGTTACCCCAGCTATGTGACCTCGGGCAGGGGTTACAACCTCTTGAGCTTCCTTGGAGCTGATCCCATGTAACCCCCCCCCCCATAGTTGGGAGAATTATAGTTGACTGCAGGGGCAACTGTCCAGGATGGTCCTGCTGTGTCCGGACACTCCACAAGCAGTGCTGAAGGCTTCCCACGCCCCGCGATGCTGCAGAGCTGTCACCGCGGACATGGTGCCCGGGGAGCCTGTGATTGGCACTCCAGAGCTGCCCCCTCCTCCCAGCACCCTCTGGAACCAGCAAGCCTGGGGCTGCTGTAACTGGTACAAATGTGGCTTTTAAAATATATATCTTTCTTTGTGATTAAAAAAAAGTTCATTTAATTAAAAATGTTGACATTGTGCCTGGACACCCCGCCAGAGAGAGTGGCTATAAATTAAACATTAAATCTTTAATGGTCCATAAAGAAATCTCCGTTTCTGATTATGTATACACTCGATATAAATAGATAAAGACAGGGCTCCTGGCATCTCAGGGGGAGGGGGCAGACTTTTCTTTAACCTCGACTGGATAATCTTGTTAAGTGAGTATAATTAAAAGTTAAATTGACCTCGTCCTCCGGCCCTTGTCTGGGCGGGCTGGTTAGGGAAGGGCACGGGGGCCTCACCTGGCTTCAGTACCCTCCTCAGGGGCACCAGGAGCCCCATCTCCTTGGGTGCACCTGGACCTCCGGGTTCGGCTTGGGCTGGGGAAGCTGGGTGTCCAGAAATGCCCTGCAAAGGTTCATCTGTCCTGGTCCCTTGCTTCCTGTCCAGACAGTGACCATAGGTGGCTGAGGACATCCCACAGGCAGAGGCTGCTCAGAGGGCACTGTGCAGAGCTTCTGGGCTCGGAGGAGAGCGACGGACAGTGGGCTCGGAGTGGACTGCGTGTCATGGCCAGGGATGGGGGCAGGTCCCTCGCCCGGGCGGGTGCCCAGGGATGGAGCAGCCAAAGGAGGAACCGGCTGTGAGACTCTGAGGTCTTCCAGCTCCACTCTGTCCCTCCTGCTTCTCAGCCCGTCAGAGAGAGAGGTGGACACAGCGGCTTTCTCTGAGAATTCAGAAATCTGAAAAGGGGGGTGGCAGGGAGGGAGGGGAGAGCCGGGGTTGTGACGAGGCGAATTCCGTGGTCCCAGGGCTGTTCTGAGAGGACTGTATGGGGTTCCTGCTGCCACGGGACAGGCTCCTGGTGGCTTAAGGTGATGTGGATGTAGGACCTCTGGAGGTCAGAGGTGTGCAGTGGGTCTCTCTGGGCTAAAATCCAGGTTTGCTGTGTTCTTCTGGTGATGCATGTAAATTTGGGGCGTCTCTTCAATCTGTTGGGAAGGGAGCGATCACTTCACTCTGGGTGGCTGAGACGGAGGACACCCTCGGTTCCAGAGCTGAGCAGATTCCCAAACTAGGGCGAAGTGGGGTCCAGCAGGGGAAACCCCAAATGTCTGGGGTTGGTGATGCTTATAGAGCAGAAGCAGCCCTGGGTGGCCCCCTGGGGGGAGCCTGGGGCAGGGGAGGGGAGGAGAGGTCGAGAGTCAGGGAGAAGGGGTGCAGGCAGGACAGGAGGTGCTGCTGGGGACACGAGGCCAGCAGAGCCCGTGGTCGCTGCTCCAGGAGCTGGAGCCTAGACGGGGAGAGAGACCCGTGGGCACCAACGTGCCTGGACGGCAGAGATGGCCGGCCAAGGTCCCTCCCGACCTCCCCAGGCTCAGGGAGGGCTCCCACAGGTGCCGCTGCTGCTGTCCGGGGAGGGTCCGTGGCCTGTGATGTGGGCAGACTCCCGAGGTGCTGCGGTCAATCGGCAGATCAGGGAATTGGCCACGGGCGAGGGAGGGAAGCGGGAGGAGGGATCCCGGGTGACTTGCCCCCTGGGCTGAGCCATCAGGAGCCATCAGGAAAGCCCGGGTCTCCAGGAGAAGACCCTGAGCATGACAGTGGACGCGGTGGCAGGTGTGAGTTGACTGGCCTTCGGGATCTTGGGAGCCTCTGGAGGCAGACGTGGACGAAGTCACAGGAGGAGTGAAGGGAAAGAAGGGGCCCAGGGTGGAGGCCTCTGGGCCCCTTTGCTCAGCCGCAGCAGGAGCAGCAGAAGGGGAAGGAAGGGCCAGAGCAGGAGTGGCCTGGGGCTGACCCAGGAGAGTGCCGCTCCTCTTCTGCTGAGAGATCAAGAGCAGAGGGCTGACCCTGGCTGCCAGTCTCTCGGTGGGATGAGGCTGTTTGGGGTAGCGAACATGATAGGTCTTTCCAGGTGAGGACAGGAAAGATCCAGAACATGGACAAGCATACTGGGGAGTGGTCAGAGCTGCCCCAGGCCCAAGAGTCCATCCGCCCAGGGGTACAACTGGTCTCTGTGGGCAGCAGACCCTCTGGCTGGTGAGCTGGGGACAGACGGGAGCTGCAGGGTCTCTGGGTGCAGATCAGGATCAGAGACTGGGCGATGGTCTATGCAGAGCAGGGGACTTAAGCCCAGCCATCTGTGGGTGGTGAAGGGTGGACAGGAGTGGGTCTAGAGACGGAGGACAGACAGCACCGCGGCCGACTGGGCAGGCACTGGGGACGAGGGACACAGCGAAAGCATCCAGAGGCTTGGGTTTGGGGTGCTGGATCTGCACATGCCACTGAGGAACCAGGGGGTGCCGGGAGGGAGAGGTGCTCGGGAGGGGCTCACGGCCTGTGCCCCACACGCTGTCTGCAGTGACCTGTCCCTCGGGGTGCTGGCTGGAGGGCGTCACTGTGCTCAGATGTGCGCAGAGGGAGGCGGGCGTGTGAAACTCACCACACGCTGACCCTTTGGCACAGAGCCTCACCTGGGGTTGGCCAGCGCTGAAGCTGCACCTGCCGGGCCACCCGTGCGCCCACACCTGGGGGTCTGCTTCCTTAGCTGTCCTCACTGGGGGCTTCTGCAGGACAGTGTGACTCCTGCTGTTCTTATCTAAAGCCTGACACCGCCTCAGGGCTTCAGGAGCGCCAGCGTCAACACCCTCACGGTTTGTCCTGTTTTCCGGCTCAGCAAAGACGGTGGGCAGAAGCTGCGAGGGCGGCTACCTGTTATTAGACAAGCCGCACCGGGGACACAGGTACAGTCCTCACGCCGGCTGTTGTCAGGGGTGGGTTAGCGGCAGACAGACGTGTGCTGGGCCAGGGGTGTGACCCAGGTCCACGCTCACCAGAAGACGACTCTGGAACTGGTGAAGTGGCCAGAGATGTGCTGGTCCTACAGTCTGGCTGCCCAGGGTGACAGGCTTAGTGAGGCCGCTCTGGGGGTGGCCTCTAAGCTGCACCGAGCACCAACTCGTGCCCCCTGCCAAATCACTCTGTGTCACCCCTTAAAACTGGCTCCCTTTGAGGAAGCCCAACCCAGGAGGTGTAGCGGGTGCAGCCAGGAGGGCAGGGCTGGCGGGGCTGGCGGGGCTGGCGGGGGCTCTTTCCTCTGCGTGCAGTGGATGCCCAGGTGCAGGAGTGACTGCTAGGACAGAGGAGTTTGTCTTCTCACGGGTCCCTAGAGACACACCGGGAAGCTCCAGGCTGGGTTGGGGCAGAGGGACTGGAGGGGAGAGCAGCAACAGTCTCCACTGTGGCGTCTGGGTGAGGCAGGGCCAGCAGGATCGACTGGGCTGAGCTGCTGAGTGGGCTCAGGGCTTGGGGCTCTGGCTAGGTGTCTGGCCTCTGGCCTTGGAGTGATTGGCTGGGGCAGGTGACAGGGGCCCGGAGGGTGGGGGCCCATCCGGGAGGTGGGGAGTGGGCCCTGGGTTGGTGGGGTACGGAAAGCGCACACCAGGCAGCTCCGAGGAGGCAGGTGGTGTGGGGGGCTGCACCATCAGCAGGCTCCAGGCTCCAGAGGCTGGGAAGGCAGGGGACCTTGGGACACACCCAGCAGAGGGGCTGGGAGTGGGCTCAGCCTATGGGCAGCTCAGCATCTCCCCACGCCTGAGTCTTCAGCCGGATAAGAAGACCTGAGCTGGCTGTGGCTGCCAGCTCCCCAGCAGCAGCAGAAACCGTGCCCAAGTCCCCAGGCTTTGTGGCGGCTCCAGAGACGGGTTTGCAGGGCTTGGGTGGTTTAGTGGTCCCCAGAGACCTCTCTCAGCTGCAGGAAGAGAGGTGCCCAGGTCCCAACTCAGAATGAGGACCTCAGGAGCAGCGGCCCTCCCACAGAGCAGTGGACACGGTCCCTGGGCTGCCCGCTGAGCCTGCAGGGCCCCGAGGCTGGAGAAGAAGCTCTGCAGAGCCAGGTCCTGTGATCAAGGCTGGACACAGCACTGGCCGCTGGTCACCCCCAGCCCTCCTTCCTCGTTCTCCAGAGTGACACCAAGGCCACCAGCCACTGCAGACCGCCTCCTCACAAAGCCTCAGCTCGTCACCTGTGCCAAGGCACCTGCCTGGCCAGGCTCTGAGGGCTGTGGATGAGAGTGTGGTGTCCCACAGAGAGGGTGGGGCACTGCCAGGCTCCGGGCCGGCCTGATGCTCTTGGTCCTGTTTCAAAGCTCATTGGCTTCCAGGGACGCCAGCTAAGGTGGGGGACGAGCTTATCTCACAGACGTGTGAGCTGGAGTCACCTCCAGAGCAAGGGGCACTGGGTATAAAGACTCAGCCAAAGTCTCCGGACCTACCTCCCCTCCCCCACCCCGTGGGGACAGTGCCAGCTCGGCAGGAGCCGTCAGCCTGTTTCAGTATTTCACGGCCAAGAGGTGTGGAGATCTTGGGGTTTGTCCCAAACGCTGTCCCTCCCTCCCCTGTGCCCTGGAATGTGCCACCCTCTTTGGGTGAAACCCTGGGCCAAGGTGTGCCCACGGAGGGCGCTTACTCCAGCCACACCAGCTCCCCCAGTTGCCACCTGGGAGACTGTTCCCTCCCCACCGTGGGCCAGCCTTGTACCGGCCAGGTCACCTGTCATCCTCACCAGGCCCCCGGAGGCGCTCAGAGGCGGCGGGACCCACAGCAGCCTGAACAGCAGCCCAGACTGGTGGACTGTGGGGGCCCCCACACAGGGCCTGTGCCCAGTGGCCAGGCTGCCTGGGCCCTCATTCTGTCCCCACAGCTGGAGGAGCTCCGGATGCCAGACCCCAGGGCCGTGGCTGCCTCCAGGGCTGCGCGTGGCTGTCTTGTTTCGCCTGCGTCCCACAACTCAGGCCTGTTTTGGGGGGGCCCCTCATGGCGCTCAGGAGGCAGGAAGGGGGAGGGTGGAGCTGGCGATGCTTCCCATCCTTAGTCCTGGACGGTCCCGACTCTGCCTGAGCCCCTGGGGACGGAGCAGCTTCGCCAGCGCCCAGCCTGTTACCAGCTTTTATTGTGTGGGTAGGTTGATTGAGACAAATCTCTGAAAATCTTCAAGGAGTGCACAGGTTGGTTTCTTCGGGGATTTGCTCGGGAAATGAGATTTTGCCCAGCTCCCAAAGGGGCGAGGGCATCTAAATTATTGATGGCAAAACACACTCATCTCAGAAGCCGCGTGGCTGACGTCTGGGCACTGAGCGGTGCTGTCTGCCTCGCGCGCGCACTGATCCAGCCCTCTCCTGTCGCGCACCTCCCACCCACCCCCACCCCAACCTGGGCTGGTCGCAGGCACCTGGGCAGTGCCCCCAGCCACCTGCCAACCCCCCAGTGAGCCAGTGCTATTCTCGGCCCAGCCCGACACCTTCAGGTTCCCCAGGACCACCTTCCGGGGACATTGGAAGGGTCTCAAGGCTCACCAGCGCAGGAGGCACAGTCCAGCCACGGCTACGGACGTGAGGCTGCCCGCTGATGCTCTGTGCCCAAGAGCCGCCAGCTTTTAAAGGAACAAAAGGGACAGGAGCCAAGACGCAGGGCCAAGTGCAGACTGGAGGGCCGCCCAGCCCGGCCAGTGCGTCTCATGAGTACCCGGAGCTCGCCTGGTGGGAGCAGCTCTGCGCAGGGAGCTCTGACCGCCTGGCCCCATGCCCAGCCAGCCCTGAGCCCACACTGCAGTCAGAGGGGCACCCGCCTCTCCCCACCGTGGGCCCAGAACTGCCTGCCGGTCCCCCTTAGCTTATCCCCCTCCCCCTCCCTCCCCGCCCGGTCTCTCTGCACCTGCTTTCTCTCCATTGCCATGACCACTTAACAGAAGACGGAAGGAGGTCAGCAGACAGATGTCAGGCCCGACGACGGAAGGGATAGGACAGAAACTAATACTGAGGGGGCTTTGAAGTACAACCAGCAAGATGGAGCCACAAGTGTTCTTTCTGAACTTGCTAGTGGCCTACGCATAACAGGAGATGGGGCCACCGACCAGATCCTCATTGTCTTAAAAGGTGGCTTCAAACCCAGATGTTCAGCAGCCGATAGACGGACTAGCAAAACGTGGGGAGCCACACAGTGGAATATTACTCAGCCATAAAAAGGAGAGAAGCACGGGTGCGTCCCACATCATCCAGGAACCCAGAGGACGTTGTGTTCAGTGAAAGAGGCCAGAAACAGGAGGGTCTGCTTGGTTCCACTTAGTGGAGGTCTCCAGAGTAGACGCATTCAGACAGGACACAGAAAAGGGGTTGTTAAGGTAGCCAAGGGTTGGGGGAGTCCGTGTTTAATGAGCTCAGCATTCTAGATGGGAAGATGGAGGTCCTGGAGGTGGTGGCCACAGCGGCTGCACAACAACCTGAATGAGCTGATGCCGCGGAACCGGGCGCCAGGAAAGGGCCAAGGTGGCAAACGTTGTGTCTTGTGTTCATCACCCCACGATAGAAATTCAAAGAAGAAAAGATGACCCCCCAAACAAGACTAAACCAAAAAGTGGCTTTGAAATACCCCTCAAGAGAGCCACCGTTTTCGGGGCCCTTAGGCCTGAGAGTTTCTCTCCAGGGTTCAGCTGTGGGCAGCCAACGTGGCGGCTCCATGGGACTCGCCCGGGGAAGGCTCCGCCCAGTTTCCTGTAGAAGGAACAGCTCTGGAGAGCTGAGCAGTGCAGGGTGGGCCTGGTCGGGAATGTGGTGACCTGAGGACAGGGCCATGTGGCCTGGGGACCAGGCCCAGTGAGGCCAGGACGGGGGGGGGGGGGGAGGGCAAGGGAGGCAAACGCCACAGCTGCTCAGGGTGTACCGCCTGAGGGGAGCAGAGCCTGCAGGAGGCCCGTGGGGACCAACCTGGGGAGCAAGGGGGTGACCTGGAGTGTCGTGGACTCAGGCTGGCCGGCTTCGACCCCCCCTTGCCGGGTGGCTCTCTACCTGGCCTCATTTCTCCTCCCCTGCCTCGGCCCGCAGGGTGCGCTGGGGACGAGATGCCGTCATTGATGACGTAATTGCAGGAAAGCACGGTGCATGTGCCGGCGGCGCCGACCAGTCCTGGACAAGTGAGCCCTTGCTGCAGGGCACACGGGGGCCATGCAGGCAGAGGGGGCCAGCAGCCAGGCTGAAGGGATGCGAGCCGGTGACCGCAGGGCTCTGCCTTGGCTTCCTGAGACAGGAGGCCGTGCTGCGGGAGCACAGAGTGACCTCCCCGCGCCTGCTGCCCAGCGGCCCAGTAAGGGGCGGCCCTGCCACACACCAAAGTGTGGCTCTAAGAAGAGCCCAGAGCCACTGCCGTGGCCTCTGTGTTGGCTGAGCCTGCTAGAACTTGAGTCTCCCGACAGTGGGCACAAGCCAAGGCCCTTCTCCCTCTAAAGCTCAGTCTCTTTCCAGAAGAAGAAAAGAGCCTTCGGTGACGGGCACCTCTGTCAGCGCGGCCATCACCGACAGCCACTCCTGAGCTGCCCGGAGCTCATCGTTGATTTACAAAGTCGCACCTTCGCTTCCGCTTCCCCTGAGGGACAGCAGCCAGGAAAAGCGTCGCCTAATACAATCCAAGGCAGCACCAGACAGCAGTTAGCAGGTCGTTAGTGGACTTTCCCCACGGCCTGCCGTCCCACGGGGCTCAGAGCCCCTCAGCCAGCCTCAGGGTCCTTCCAGGCCCTGCTGGGGGACCTCTCCCAAGGCAGGAATCTGCTCCGGCCTTAAAGAAGTCCCCGCTCCCTGCTGCACAGGGACACGCAGAAAGAAAAGAGCCCAGGAAGGGAGGGCGCCCCTGGGCACCCACCTGGGCGGGAGGAGGAGGTCCAGGCCTCCTCCGACTGGCGGGGCTCAAGGACTGGCAGCAGGGCTCAAGGGCCAGCAGCAGGGCCGCCTGGAGCCAGCTGAAGGGAGTTTTCTGGGATAACCACTCTGCAAATGGCATAAGTCAGAGAGATGACTCCTGTTCTGAGGGTCACCCACGGGTCCCTGTCATACCTGGGGAATGAAGTATTGTACGGGTAGCAGAGCTGGAGGGTCAAAAGCTTTGGGGCGCTCGGCCTTTGGGTGGAGTTAAGATGGAGGGGAAGGTCTTGGGCGGCAGGTTGCAGGGGACCCCAGGACCTTGTTCCAGCCTTGCTTGAGGGGTGATGTGGGGCAGGCCGTGAGCGGGTCTAGTTATGGGGGTACGGAAGGGTGGCCAAGAGCGAGAACACGGTTCAGGGTCTCTCTGGACGGGTAGCTCTGCTCATGCCCCCTGGGGCGAGCATTGCTCTGAAGGACCCAGCCCCGCCCTGGAAGCCCATCCCAGGTCCCACCTCCAGGCTGACCCCTTGCCAGGGGCTCCCCCCTTCAGTCACTCTTCCTGCAAACAGCCACTCTCTCCCGTCTGTGGCAGCCCCACTGGGGCTCTGGGGACAACGGGACCCCTGAGATCCGGCGCTGTGTGGGGGCGTTCTCAGTCCAGTGGGGAGGCAGACGAGAGACTGCAGGGTGGACAGGGTCATCCCTGCCAGAGGCAGAGCCGCTCCTGTGAATGGCTCCTGGCCCAGCCAGGCTCCCAGGGGGGAGTGGGCAGTCTGCCGCCCCCAGACTTCGCGGGGAGGCAGTTGACGTGGTTGGGGCTTCACTGAGGGTGTGTCCGTGACTGCCCTTCACCACTGGCCTGGTGGGCTCTGCGCCTCCCTGGCCCAGGCTCACTGAGGTGCGATCACTGCACTGGTCACCCCACTGAGCAGCTGAGGGAGTGCCTGCCAACCCCAAGATACCCACTCCACGTGTGCGAGCCCCGGAGCATGCCCAGGTGGTCAGCAGGTGGAGATGAACCCAGGCCTCCCTCCTCCCCTCCCCCCAGATGGGGCAGGTGGGATGGGTGGGATGCAGAGAGGAAGCCAAGGAAGCCGCTGGGAAGGTGGGCACAGAGGCCTGGACCTGGGAAGAGCCAACCAAGCCCACCGCAGTTGGTCCATCTGGCTCAGGGTGGAAGGGGCAGCCCGGCCAGGGCAGGAGTGGTCTCTGAGGTGGCTGGTCCACCCCAGGTCAGCTTCCTCCCCAGGTGGCCAGGTATTCCAGGGAGGCCCAGGAAAGAGCTTCATCACCCTGGAGATTTGGTACCAGGACGGAGGATCCAGCCACTCTGGGGAGCCACTGACCCTGAGACCTCACGCCAGGGCCAGAGGCTTGGCTGGGCATTTGGCTGGCAGGCCCCCACGTGCCCTCTGGCTGTGCAGTGCTCCAAACACCAGGGCTCTCAGGAGGCTGAGACGGCTCCGGCCTCCAAGCCTCCCGAGGCCCGCCAGGCACCACCCTGCTCTCACACTCTGCACGCAGCAGGTACTCTGCATGATCCACGAAAACATTCACAGAGCCCAAGGGAGGTCAGGAGTGGCTCGGGGCAGGATGGCAGAGACTGGGGAGGTGGCAGGGGGCGCTTTGCCAAGCTGATATGTGCTGATGTCACCCAGAGACTCCGACTTCGAGGACCAGAAGTCCCCTTGCACTTGGAGGACATCTGTGGACGGGGCCCAGAGCCTGGGGAAGAGTGGAAAGGCCTCCCCGTGGCTCGACCCCGTCCCCCATCACTCCTGCTCTCCACTGCCTGCAGCATTTCTCCCTGCCCAGACCCTGGCCTGGCTCTGTGTTGGCTCAGGGGCTGGATCAAATGGGACTCAGTTGTACCGATTTGGGAGGACAACACACATCATGAAAGGAAACCAGGAAAAAAATCAACAAAGAATAACCCAAAACGACCAAGGGCAGCAGTTGGCTCCGTAGGCCGGCGTCAGCCGCTTATCCAACCGCCTGGTTCTGACGAGACTCCCACGGGCGGTGCCTGCCGATAGCGCAGGCCCTGCTCACACTGTGAGCTGGTGTGGAAACGCCCAGAAGCTGCCTTGGCCACTCTACTGGGGAGGGAAAAGAGGCAGTGACCGGTCGCCCGGTGCCCAGTTCAAGGTCAGCTGCCCCTGGGCCCACGGCCCTCCCTGCTGCCAGGAGATTTGCAGAGACCCCAGTGGCAGGCCAGCCAGCTCCGTTCCCAACGCTCATTGTTCTGACTCTCACTCCCCGTGGAGCGGGCAGGGAGGGCGCTTCTCCCCCCACCACCCGCGTGTGACGGACCGCCCTGGGGGCAGGTGCCTCACCAACTTGAGCCTCAGCTTTTCCATCTGAAAAGTGGGGATGGCAGGGACAGTGCCCGCCCCTAAGGGCGGTCACAAGGGCTGGACAAGGCAACGTCGAGCGCCTGGCATATAAAATGTGCAAAGAAAGTGGCCGCTGCCCCCTGCTCTGAGTGGCCGTGTGGATGGAGGTGACCACAGCGATTTTTCAGATCTGAAAAAGAGGCCCAGTCCAGCTGCCTTTCTGTCCCCGGGAGCTGTCCACTTGCTTTATCTCCTTTACGCTGGATTTCTAAAACGCAGGCTTGTTCACACACGGGCTGGGGGTGGAGACGTCGTGGCACCAGGTAGGAGTGACGGAGGCACAAGGGGGAGTCCACCGAGTGCCACAGAAGTACACACTGAACATGGGGACAATAGGATCCTGTGTGTTTCACCACAATAGAAAGGTGCGCCAGCTCCGTCCCGAGGAAATCATGAGCTATGACTTTTAAAATGAGGAAGATGTAGGTAAAGAGCAGAGCGCGCTGTGCACACACCTGCTGGCACACATACCTTTGTTTCAGGTCTCCTGAGTGACGGGGCACAGGCAGGAGGCCCCCAGTCCCTGTGAATTTGCTCTAAGACACTTGTCATGCTCCACAGCCCGGCTCCCTCCATGATGGGGTGAACGGGGTCCTTCACCCCCAGTTGCTCCTGCAGATGGAAGCCACTGGAAGCTGCAGCTCATCCCAAACAAGACCATGCAGGAGAAGCGGTTTAGAATTCTCTACCTAGAATTAAAATCAACTGGCACGCCAGGGCCAACACGGGGACTCAGAGGGACAGCCCACCCAGGGCCAAGTGCAGGGGAGTCAGGTGTGGCGGGAGAGACCCTCCTGAACCACCTGCAAGTGTCTGTGGATGCTCTCAAGACCTACAGGGGCTGCCAGGGGAGGGCAGGGGGTGCTGTGGGTGGGGCCAAGGAAAGAAGGAGAAAGCGGAAGGGGCACCCAGAGGCCGAGAAGAGCCTGCGGGTTGGGACGGCAGGTTCCCGGGCCCTGGGTTTATCCCGTTGAGTGAACGGTGGGTGCCAGGCCAGGCTGGGAGACAGAGGCCGCGGAGCCTCACGGGGCCTTCCTGGGAGGAGCTCACTTCCAGGCCGGCCCCCGAGAGCCCCCGCAGGATGGCTACGTGATGGTGATTCTCTCTCCTTTCTCTCTTTTCTTTTCTTAGAGAGCCCAGAGTGCCTCGGGGAAAATTGGCTGGATAAAAGGTATAAAGACTTTCTCTTTCTTTCCCTGAATAGTTTTTGACAGATGTGAGCATGTTGAACAACTTGGGAGCTGCTGGTGATGAACGCCAGCCTTGTCTGGGGTTTCCCGTTTGCTGGGAGGGAAGTTTGTGACACCTCCCTTCCTGCCCCCCAGGGGACGGTCCTAACGGTGCTGGGGAGGAAAGCTGGGGGCAGAGGAGCCAAAGGGGAGAGATGAAGGGGCGAGGGGTTGGGTCTCAGGCGACCCACCTGGCCTGAGGAGTGGCATTGACTTCCACCTGGTCCTGTCCTGTGCTCTCTTCCCGAGGACCCCTGGGTGGACTGACCTTCCCCAGGTCCTCAGCGCACAGTTACTCATCCCCGGGCAGCAAGGTCTTGGGACCCCAGGGCACTCCAGGGGTCTGGAGAGCCCGGCTCCCCTCCGTGGCCTGGTCTCCTCGGGGACGCGCTGTGGACATCAGCTGGATGCTGCTCCCAGACGGGCAGCCATCCGTCCACCTGGGCATTCTTGGTTGTCCACCTGCGGTCGTCTCCTGCGTGGGGACTCGCAGGGCTTTCTGACAGGGGATTATGAACACATGAGTGCAGGTTCCTCGGCCCCAGGCGGGCTTCGCCTTGAGCCCGTGTCTTAGCTGGTGTCAGCGTGTGCTGCTGTGCAGAGCCCCTGAGCTGGTGACTTAAGGTGAGCACAAACGCGCGGCTCACCGTGCTGGAGCTGGAGCCCAGGATGGAGGCGCCAGGGCCTTCGAGCTGCGTCGGCTGTGGCGGAAAGAGAGGGCAGGAGGGGGCCGGACTCGCCCTTTTAAAGATGGCCATCCCACGCAGGAGGCCGCAGCCCTCCTGGCCCCCTCACCTCTTAATGCTGTTAGGATGGGAAGTAGACCCCAGCACACGTTTAGAAAGGGACATTGGGACATAGCAGGTGGTGTGTGCAAGGGCAGCAGAGTGTTTTCTGGAAGCCACAGATGGACAGCAGACCCACTGGGGCTGGAGGACACACCGCTTGGTGATCTCTTGTGTGCTGGCATGGGCCCAAGCCTGCCCTTGGCTCAGAAGTGAGCTTTGACGCCTGGCGTGGAGGGTGACAGGGCAGGTAGCCTCTGTCCTGGACGCTGGTCCTCAGGGGCTCCACTGGCTGGCTTCAGGATGGGGGTGGAGAGCTGCAGCCCGGGGAGTCCTCTTTGTGTGGCCTCGGGTTTGCTACCAGGGGCAGTGGTGACCGGCGCGTGTGGGTCAGTGAGAGATTTAGCTCTCTGTGGGGGTGGTGCAGGGCGTGACTGGTGTTGGCCTCACACTCACCTGATGTCCATCCTGCGAAAAGGGCACAGCCTGCCCTAGTGCCGTCTCGTAATTGCGCTTCTGACCTCTGAAGGGCTCTGGGGTGAGTCCAGCAGGAGGAAGATGGACCCTCTGAGGAATGACGTGATGACCGGCTGTTCTGCGACTCAGGTTTCTGCATAAGTGTTTTAAACAGCTTGAATGCAGTGTGTGTGTGTGTGTGTGTGTGTGCGTGCGCGGTCAAGGTGCAAGGAGCGTGCCACACGGTGAGTTTGGATGTGCATCTGTGCCAGGACACCGTCACCATGGAAGAGAGCGATGGCCGCCCGAGCCCTGGGCACCTTCCTCCTGGCTGCCCCAGGCCTTTCCCAGCTGGGCGCTGGCTCCTGGCGGCCGTCAGTGTTGTGTTTCTGGACTTTGCCATGAAGAGAGCCCTCTGCGTGGCTTTTTCTCCTTGGTTCTCCTGGTGTGAGACTTGCCTGCCGTGCGCATGCGCGGTCACCCCTGGCCCAGGCTGAGCGGTCACCCTCAGCCAGTCCCGGTGCCTTTGTCCATCTGCTCCCTGATGGACATCTGGGACCACCAGTTGGGGGGCTGATACGCATCGAGCTTCCGTGAAGACTCGTGGGCAAGCCTCTGTGACATCGCACGTTGTCTTTTCTCTTGAGGACCACGCCAGGAGTGAAATGGCCGGCTCCACGGCCCACCAGCCAGGCCCAACGACCTCACCAGGCTCCACGATGCCCGTCTTTACATCTTGGCTGTCCTGCCGGCCGTGTGGTGGGAGACCGCGTCCTCCTGGCTGATGGTGCCGAGAGTCCATGGGCACTTCCCGACCTCCTCGCGTGTCCTCTGTTCAAACCTTGGCCTATTTTTTTGTGTGTGTGTGTGTGTGTGTGTGGTGCTGGGAATTGAACCCAGGGCCTTGTGCATGCGGGGCAAGCACTTTACCACTTTACCAAGCTAGATCCCCCCTTGGCCTAGTTTTTAAAATCAGGTTTTCTGTTTTCTTATTGTTGAGGCTGGGGAATTATTTATAGATTCTGGATAAGAATCCTTTATCTGATACATGCTTTGCAAATATTTTCTTCTAATTGGTTGGTCTTTTCGTTTCTCATAATGTTGTCTTTTGAAAAGCAAAAAGTTTTCAATTTGTTCATTTATCAATTTGTTCTTCATGGATCATATTTTGTTTGGGGGATTTTCTCGAGGGATTGAGCTCATGGCTCACGTGTGCCAGGCACGTGCTCTACCACTGAGCCACATCCCCAGCACCCCACACATTTTGTATTTTGAGATAAGGCCTTGTTAAGCTGCTGTGGCTGGCCAAACTTGTGGTCCCCCTGCCTCAGCCTCCCCGGTATCTGGGATTACTTGTGTGTCCTACTGTGACCAGCAGAATCATGCTTTTGATGTTGTATCAGAAATCTCAGCCTCGCCCAAAGTCATGAAGGTTGTTTTCTCCAAGGTCTCCTCTAGATGCTCACATTCTAGGTTTTGCATGCAGGTCTATGGGAGTTAATTTGGGAGCCTGGTACAAAGTAACGGGCTGAAGTCTTTTCTGTGTACTGATGTGCAGGGGTTTCACTGTTACTTGTGACAGGGACTATCCAATTGTCCTTGCAGCCTTGTAGAAAGTCAATGGTCATATTCACTGGAGTCTGTTTGTGGAGTCCGTGTTCTACCTGTTAATCTTTCCATCTTATCAAGTACCACTGCACTCTCATGATGACTAGCTATTTTGTCTTGAAATCAGGAAATGATCTTATTCTTTGTTCTTTTACAAAGTCACATTGGCTATTCTAGACTCCTTACAATACCACATGAATTTTAGAACTGGTATGTAAATTTAAGGAAAAAAAAATACTGCAGGGATTTTGACCAGGTTTGCATTGAATCTGTAGATTACTTGAGAGATAATCGGCCTCTTAACGCTATTGAGTTTTCTGACTCCGTGGATTCAGGACTTCTTTAATTTCTTCCATCATCTGTGTCAGTTTTCAGTGTATGGGTTTTGCCTACCTCGTGTCAGATGTATCCCTAAGGATTTCCTATTTTGCGCAGTGTTTTTCTGTGTCTGGTTGTTGGCTGCTGGTGCACGGAGATGAGCTAGACTTTTTGTATACTGATCTTGTATCCTGCAACCTTGCCAACCTGACTCACCAGTTGCGGGAGGCTTCCGGTAGATTCGGTCACGTGTACAAAGTGAGTGACCACGTGGCCTGTGAGTCAGACAGCCTTTAAGATCTGATGTCCTTTCTTTCTCTGGCCCCTTTCTCTGCCTGGAGCCCCCAGGGTAGAATCGCAGGAGCAGGAGCATCATCCTGATAGTGAAGCTTCTCATTATTATGAACAGTGTGAGCCTGATTTCTCCATCCCCGTCTACTCCTAGTTCCCCTTGCTAGTTTGCTGAGAGTCTTGCTGCTTTCCGTCAGGCGTGGATGCAGAATGTGGTCAAATGCTCCTCCTGGGCCTGTTGGGGTGATCATTGCCCTTTTTATTTTTAGCGTGTTAAGTTAGTGAATTGCATTGGCTGCTTTTCGTGTTTTAATCTAGAAGACATTAAGTTGAAGTCTGTCAACTTATCTTTTCCCATTTGTTCTTTTCCCCTCTTTTATTATTTTAAGATTGGTGCTTTATAGTACACACAGAGGCAGAAGACGCTGGGGTGGGTTCATACATGTGTGTGGCGTAATTTGGTCAGTTCCATCCCTCTCCATTCCTTCTTTATTTCCTTTTCCTCTTTCTTGCTCTTTTTAAGTTGGGTATTGTTTAGTTGTTCCGTCTTACCCCCATCTTGACTTATTAGCTATGGCTCTCAGCTCTGCTGCGATTTTGACAGTTGCCTCCGGGTTGACCGTGCGACTCTGAGTGACTGCAGCAAGCCTGCAGGGAGGAGACCCCCTTCCCAGGGCGTACGCCCCTCCCAGCGGTGTTCCTCTTTCTCCCCTCCAGCCGTCACGCTGCCTGCCGTGACCATGCGATGTACCTACACGTTGTTCACTCCATAACAGAATGCTATTGTTTCACTTACATTTAAATCAGATAGATCTTAGAGATTCAAATGAAACGTCACACATTCAACTACATAGTATGCATCTCCATCCACCTTCACTCCTCGGTGTCCGTCCATGTCCCCACCTGTGACCATCGCCCTTCTACCTGAAGGGCCTTGCAAATCTACTAGTGATAAATTCCTTCAGTTGTTGCAAGTTTGAAAAAGTCTTCATTTCAGCTTTGTTTTGAAAGCTATTTTAGCTGGGGATAGAATTCGAGGCTGACAACCCCCTTTTCTCTCAGAACTTCAAAGGTGTCCTGCAGGGCCCCGGGGTCTCATCTTTGTTCCTTGGTAACCAGGGTGTCTTTTTCTCCTCTGTCTGCTTCTCAGATTTTCTCTTTACTGCTGATTTTCAGCAGTGAGATCATGGTTTGCTTAGCTGTCATTTCCCCACGCCTGGGCCTGTCAGCCTTCTTGGATTTGTGTTTGTAGTTTTCATCCATATTCCTTCAAAAATTGCTTCTGTCCTCCACCCCTTTCAGAGACCCTCAACTGCATGTTTATTAAGCCGCTTGAAATTGTTCTTTTCTACTGTTTTCTCTCTGTGTTTTATTGGGGCGGTCCCAGCTGTTGAATCTTCAAGCTCATTCATTTTTCTCTGCAATGTTTAATCTGCCGTTGATCCCGTCCAGTGTATTTTTCAAATATTATAGTTTTTGCTTCCTCAAGTTCATTTTGGGTGTTTTTTTTTAAGAGAGAGAGAGAGAGAATTTTTAATATTTATTTATTTTTCTAGTTCTCGGCGGACACAACATCTTTGTTGGTATGTGGTGTTGAGGATCGAACCCGGGCCGCACGCATGCCAGGCGAGCGCGCTACCCCTGGAGCCACATCCCCAGCCCCATTTTGGGTGTTTTTTAAAATCTTCCATGGCTACCTGACTACATGGTAAATATTTTAGTCACTTCATCTGATAAACCTAACATCTGTGTCATTTCTGCGCCAATTTCAAATGACTGGTTTTTCTCTTCCTCTGGGCTCCGCTTTCCTGCCTGTTGGCATCTTGGGCTGGATGCTGGTGCGGGATGTGCAGGTCTCCCCTGGGTGCTGGGCACTTGTGTCTCTCTCCCTGCCCTTGAGCCTTGCTCTGGGATGCAGCTGAGTTACCTGGGAATGGTTCGACCCTTGCGCTCCTTGCTTTAGAGACTGTTAGGCAGGCCCTGAGCCGTGTCCATTCCAAGTCTGGTTTTCCTACTGGCATGGGGACATTCCATGTTCAACTTGGGGCCTGTGAACTGAGGTGTGGTCCAGCTCCAGCCTGCCTGGGGAGGACACACTGTCCCTAGCCCCATGTGGGTGCTGAGGCTGTGGCCCCCAATCCTTCCTGGTGGTGCTCACCTTAGCCTTGGGTAGTTCCCTGCAGTGCTGGGTGTTTGGTGGGACCCCCTGTGGATCCCTAGGGCTCCCCCTCTGTCCAGCTGCCTCCTCCCCAGGGCTCCTTGCACTCCAGCCACCTTGGTCTCCGCCTCCGTCCAGCCTCCTCAACCCAGGCGTGACCTGCCACGGCCTCTGAGCTCCGGGGACCCGCCCCTCTTGCCTCATGTGGCCCTGAAGACCTCTCTGGTCAGTTGCTGTTGCTGCAGGTGGGAGAGTCCATGTCTGTTTCTCCACCTTGGCTGGAAGCTGACGCTTCTTCATGCTCGGATCCAGCTGTGCGCTACCTGCTGGGCCCGCTGCTGTGCGTGCAGAATCAGGACCCACGGGCCATGCCTGCCCCTCGACCCGTCCCCCCAAGGGAGGAAGGAGTGAGATGTGGTCAGAAGCACTGGGCCTGGAGCACACGGGCCAGGGGGGAGACCGACGCCTTCATCTCCTTTGTCAGCTGTTTTGCTGCTGTAACTGAGAGACCGACCAGAACAAGTGTGGAAGAGGAGGAGGCTCTTGGAGGGCTCACAGTTTCAGAGGTCTTAGTCCATTCCTCGGGGCTTGAGATGAGGCAGGGCATCATGGCGGGAGAGTGTGGCAGAGGGAAGCAGCCCACATGGTGATCAGGAAGCAGAGAGCCAGAGACTCCACTTGCCAGATACAAATAAATACCCCAGAGCCACACCCCGATGCCCGCCTCCCCCGGCCACACCCTGCCCACCTCCAGGGACCACTCAGTCAATCCCATCAGGAGACGGGTTCACTGACTGGGTCAGGGCTCTCACAACCCAGTCATTCCTCCTCTGAACCTTCTGTCATTGTCTCACACGTGCGATTTTAGGGGAGACCTCACATCCAATCCATGCCCCCCCCCCCCCGTCCTCAGTGACGAGAACCCTGCACCCAGCAGGAGCACCCAGCAGGAGCAGGAGGACTGCAAGGTCGTCACAGAGCTGGTCGGTGTCTTCCCGGGAGAGGGAGACAATTCCTCCAGGACTCAAACACCCAGCGGTGGGCGGGGGAGTCAGGAAGCCAGGAGGAGTGAGCCCAGAGCCCCAGCAACGCCGGCTGTCCACCCCTGAAGCCTGTCACCCTGTGTGCTGGCAGCACCCCCTGGCCCCAGTCAGCAGAGCTGAGGAGGACCCCCTGGAGGCCAGGGCCCTGCAGTCTTCCAAATCCCAGGCCCTACCTCCACCTTGGCCGAGCCAGGTGCGGCCTGAGCCCCACTCTTGATTCCATCTCAGGCCCAGCATGGCCAGTGTGCCGGGCTTGGACATGAGCTATTGAGGGCGATGCCTATGACCCCATCGATCCCCACGACAGGCCCGTTCAGGAAGCAGGACAGCTGTGACCCATCCTGCAGACGAGGAAACTGAGACTTGGTACCAGTCAGCCGTTCTCCACATCACTCTCTATATGGCCAAGGCAAGACCACAGCCTGGTTAGCCAGTTCTCTCACTCTGAGCTGATTGATGGTGGGTAAGAAAGTGTGGACTTCCTGGGTGGGTTTCTGAGTCCTGTCCCCTCCAGGCCCCTCTAGCATGAGACAGGGGATCGACCTCCCCACCCTGTTCCTGCTCTGGGTCCCCTGGGAGAACACCGTGCTGTGGAGGTTGTTGGCCGTCCAGCTTCAGGGGCATGCAGGGCTCCTGGCCACCGTGAGCTTCTTAAATGGTGTGGGTGTCAGGAACCCCCTGCTAGGTGTGCACTCCTGTGTTTGGACTGGTCCTTCCAGGAGGCTGTCATGATGGAAAAGCCAGACCCCAAAAGGTTGGCCACAAAGGGCCCCCCCAGACCCATGTCCATTTCTGACTCCGCCAAAGCTGCCTATTCCACACCTGAGATGCGATATGGGTGCGACCGGCTGGAAAGTCCACTCCGAGCTCTTCAGTTCTGCATCACAGAACGCCAGGGGTCCCAGGTGGCACGTCTCCAGATGGGGGTTTTGCGCTGTCCGTAGAAGGAGCAGGACATGAAACATCTGAGGTGGGATTGGAGGCAACAGGAGGGAGGGTCTATCGTGTATCCGAGTGTTTATGTGAAAGCATGAAAACCCAAGTCTGTGTTTTCCCCAGAGTATTAATTACAGTTGGAGAGGAGGCTTGCCCGGGCATGCTCCGCCTGGGCAGAGCAATTTATCATCAGGTTTGGGGAGCGGGAGCGGGTCACGGTGCAGAGAGCAGGACACAGCTCTCTCTCAGACGCTGCCCGCCTGCCCCTGCTCCTGCTCCAGCGTGGACAGCGTAGCCCAGGGCATGTGCTGGCGGGAGGCAGAGGGGGAAGGCAGAGGAGAGTGGGTGGTGGGGCCTGCAGAGGACTGGCCAGACCCACAGTGAGGAAGGGCCGTGAGCGCTCAGGGGCAAGCCGGCCCCTCTCATGGAGAGAAGGGCAGGAGTCGTGAGCTCACCAGCCTGGGCACCCAGACCGGCTCCTTCTGGTCCTGCCTCAGGAGGTCGCCAGCCGACTCTGTCTCTGGGACCCATGGGGAAGGTCGCCAGGAAGGCAGGTGGCCTTTCTGGTGGCTACAGAGCAGCATTGCTCGCTCAGCACTGGGAAGTGGGGTCCCTCCCTGCCACCAAGACCCCTGCTCTTGCAGAGCCCTCCTCTCCCCCACCCCCTCCTCCGCATTCCCGGATCCCTCCCAGCCCCCTCCTGCTCTATGCCTTCCCTCCAACAGGAAATAGTTTTCCTATCTGCTGGTTCCTGAACTTCCCTCCCGGTAGAGGGCAGACCCACCGTCCACCCCGGTGAGGGTAGGGATTCGGGTCTATTGGTTGGGGGCTGGTCCCCCAGAGCCAGGACTGTGCCCCATCTTGGTTGGTGGTCAACACATATTTGTGGACTGGCTGATAAAGCAGAAGGGACCCTGCCCCAGCACCCCCGCCCCTGCAGCTGGGTTTGATCTGTCCCTGAGGCCCTGACCTCACCCCCCCAGATGGACACGTCAGCTGTCCAGGAGTTCCAGGGCCAGGCCGTGCGCTCCACAAAACTGACAGGCATGTTAGAGGAGGGGGGCCTTTGGAACACACCCACCCTCTGAGGTGAGCGTTGGTGGGCATCAGCACCGAGGCAGGAGGGGGCACGGGCTGGGCGATGGGGTGCTGGGGGCAGCCGGCCGTGTGCAGCCAACCGCCAGCGCTGTCGAGGGGAGGGAACCTGGGGCCAGGGACCACCAGACCCTTCAGGGCAGATGGGGAAGGTTGACCAGGTGAACCCCCTGGGGCGCAGCACTTGACCTCTCTTAATTAGGACCTCGTGATCACGTGGGTTCAGACCACCTGGGAGATCACGTTGGAGGGCTGTGTCCAAGGAGCGCTGGCTGCTGAGGTCCCTGGTGGCGGGCCACGCGGCTCTGCTCTCCCTCTCCAGGTTCTGGTTCGTGCCAGGGATTGACGGGAAGGTCTCACAGGCGACACGATTCGATTCTGGTTAAAGCTGAGAGGAAGAACTAATCGCTAGTGGCTAGAACCAGGGCTGAAATTTTAACTAAATTTAATAATAAATGTAAAATCTCACTAGTAGGCCCGAGAACGCTCTTAGGTGAGCACAGCAGGAAGAAGATTTAGGGACTTCTCTTGGTGGCAAGTTCAGTGTAATTAGGGTGACTAAATAACCTGTCACCCAAAGTGGGGCACCGTTGACAATTACACGTGACCCACACACCCAGGTGAGGGAGGGCCTGTCACCCTGAGTGTAGAGCGGTCCTTGGAGCCTGATCTTATTTAGATTGCAGGAGGGAGGTGCGTGCCCAGATTAACGAGGTGGGTGTGGGAGCTCATGCTGTGGCCAGAGCCCCCTGGAATGCTGGCTTCATGTTGGGTTCACTTTGGGGGTCCCAGCTATGGGCTGGGAGGGGGTCTCACCCCCAAGGGCACAGGTGGGGTAGGGGCTCAGCCCCAGAGGTGTCCAGGGCCCCTGGAGCCAGTGCAGCTTGTCCCAGGGCCGGCTGTGGGGGAGAAACGTGGCTGGCCTGTGTGGCTTCAGATGCAGAACTGAGGTCCTTGGGGGAGCCCAGGAGGGCGGATGTCAGGTGGCCCAAAGGAAGAACTTTCTAGGGAGGACAGCTGGCCAGTGTGGGTGGGCAGCCTGTTCTCCCAGCTTTGAGCTGGGTTGGGGGCTGCAGAGGAATGTCCTGTCCTGGAGGGGAAGGGCCAGGTGACCCCCAGGGCCCTGGAGGGAGGGTCACACCTCAGCGTCCACCATACACTGCTGCTTGGAGAGGAAGAACCTGCCTGGTGGTGCTTTAAATCAGGACACGGCTGAGCTGGCAAGGTGCAGCGTGCCCGGACCCACGCCCTCCTCCGGCTGCACCTCCCCCTTCCCACCTGCCCACCCCTCCCCGCCCCCGCCTACTGCTGCATTATTGCAAGTGCTGTTTGTGTATTGCTGTGCTGGAGGGTGCTACCGCAGAACAGCCGAGCATGGACTGTGTCGGTGGTCCAGGGGGTCTAGACAGGCCTTACATCCCTCCCCGGGTCCCCTCAGCAGGGCGGGCAGTGTCCTGATCCCTCCCCTCTCCCCGCTAGTCATTACTTATTCATAGCTGCCGGGTTCTGGCGAGAATGCTCACACCACCAGCTGTGAGATTGAAATGTGGCAGATGCTGCTGCCCCACCCAGCCCCGTCAGGTGTCCATGCCATGCCTGGGAGGCCCCTGCTGCTGGCCAGGGCAGGCGTGGAAGCAGCACCCCAAGGCGTCAGTATGTGTTTGGGGGTAGATGGGTGTGTCGTGTGCGAGGAACCACCTGTGCGTGTGAGCTGGGGCAATGCCGTGTGCCTGCGTGTGCATGTCAGGAGGCGTGAAGCTGGTGCAGGTGGCCCGCGGTCTCCAAGCCTGTGTGCTCCAGTGTGGGTCTTTGGAAGGACACCCTACAGCCTCCCTCGACAGGACTCCCACAAGGCAGATTTTCCAGAAGGGCTGATGGTGTGGTCTCCCAGAGTTTGAAGGAGCTGGGAGACGGGCAGCCTGTTTGGGAGGTGCTGGTGATGTGGGCAGGTCCCCTGCACCTGCAGGAGGGGTTGGGCTGTTGGGACGCTCAGAGGTAGACCCCCAACCCAGAGGCGCAGTGTGTGAGCCTCTCGCTGCGGCCCCCAACCCGGCAGACTGCAGCCCACCAGTGCTTGGCTTGTCACAGAGACCCAGACCACAGAGGAAACTGAGTCTTTCCCTCTTCTTCCCTAAAAAGCAGCCCTGCCTGCGCTCAGCTGCTGTCCAGCTCCCTCCTCATGGGCATCTGCTGTGTATTACACTGGCCACCCTGGACCAGTGGGCGTGACCTGCCTCAGCCCCTAGAAGCTGACAGTCTGCAGGGCAGGGATAGGCAAGCTCAATGCAGTGACAGGGCCACAGGAAAGCAGGAGGGGACTCGGGGCCATCTCTGGTGGGCACTGTCACCTCTGTGAGCTTTCTAAGCCTCCACCCCAGCTCCATAGACCCCCTGGACACACTCAGGGGGAGCCGGTGCTGTGTGCGCAGTGTGGCTGTCGCTCTGCCTTGACAGGGATGTGGGCGCTGAAGCTGGAGTCCCGGGTGGGGGCAGCATGCATGTCAGTTCCTCTCCCTGGGACCTCGACCCTTTGCAAAATACAGGGCCCAGATCCTCCCTCAAGCCACCAGGAAGCCGTGAGGCCCACTCCAGCTGACTCTCTCCCACTCTTCATGTAGACACATGTGGCACTGGGACACCGTGTCAAACTCAGGCTTTCTTTTTTTTTTTTTTGATCTTGCCCCCGATTCTCAAAGTGGAGACCGAGGCTGCAGGTGGGCAGCAGCGCTCAGAGATCGCAGGGCCCGGAATGGCAAAGCCAGGGTCAGAGGGACCTCTGGCCCCGGGACCCGCCAGCCAGGGCTGGTTCCTTGGCATGAGCCAAGTGTTAGCCCCCAGGGGCCACAGAGGTCCTCAGGAGACCGTCCCTAGAATGGGCACCCAGCTGGCATCTCTCTCTACCTCCCAGGGTCTGCGGCTGGTCTAGGTGTTGGGAAGCTCCGGCCTCTGAGCCCCTTTCTGCCCACCCCTTCATCCTTCCCAGCTTCACCAGGCCCCGCCAGCCCCAGAGCCTCAGAGGCTGACGCAGCGGCCTCGTCCTGGCGCCTCCCCTGGGCTGACCAGCCAGGGAGCCCTGGGCAGGGCCCTTGTCAGGAAGCCCGACCCCCAGCCCGAGGCGCCCGGCCCAAGCCCTCCCTTTGGCTTCCCGCACAGCCCTCTTCCCCCTCAGCCAGGTCCTGGGGGGCAGGCAGGGGGTGTGGCCTCATCAAGGCCAATCCTGAACACGCCTGTGCTCACGCTTCCCAGCTGGACACCACGGGGAAGGAGAGTCCCCTAGTCACCTTCCAGGGATAGGAAGTGCTGAGCTGTTCAGAGGCAGTTCCTGGGCTGGCCCTTCTGTCCCCTCCCAGCTTGAGGACAGCCCCACCCTGTTAACCGCCTCTGGGCCTCCGTACTCTTCACCGAAAGAAACTGAGAACCATAAAGTGAATGGTTCTTCTCGTGGTCCTTCCGTTTCTGCAAAGGGGCAGCCCTCCCAGGCTGCCTCTGCCTTGACTGACTGGAGAGGCCCCCACTGGCTCCGGCCTGGGTCCCTGGTGGTTTTGAGGGGGGTCCACCTGATGCTCTGTCGCCAACCAGCCAGCACCTGGCCTGTCTGCAAGGCTGAGCAGAAATCCCAGGACCCTCCAGGGCAGGGCTCTGGCACCTCAGCCCCAGCAGCAGGGTTACTCAAACAGGCACTGATTCCCTCACGGCTGGGACAGTAGTACGTGGGGACAGGGACCGCAGAGGCAGGGCAGAAGCCACACACAGAGACAGGGCGTCAGCATTGCTCCCACTCCCAGCAGTCCCCAACCCCACACACCCACCAACCTCTGGCCTGGCCCCACGCCTGGACTCTGATGCCCTGCACCAGCACCAGGAGCCCCCTGCCTGCCCTCCCTCCTGCTGCCTCCAGATGTGGGGCTGGGGTCCTGGGTCACCTCTGCCTCCTGCCAGCTGATGTCTTCCCTCCTTTGGAGCCAGGAGGGCCCTTTGCAGAACACAGACGGCCGTGCTTTCCTCCCACCTTTTTGTTTTCTAACCTGAAATAAAGTCCCCTCCTGGTCCCCCTGGCAGGATCCAGGAGAGCCGCTAGGCTGGGAGGTTCCCCCACTCCCGTCCTCCCCTGTCCACCGCTGGGTGATTGCTGGAGCGTCGCAATGCTGTAGCTCGACTCTGAGCAGAGGGCCAGGTGGTAGGAGTGACCGGGACAAGCAGAACCAGACAGGACCCCTGGACGGGTGAGCCTGGAGCAAGCTCAGAGCTGCACAACCCCAGGAGAGCAAGGAGGCTGAGCCGCAGGGAGGGAGAGAGGACCTGCCCTTCTCAGACAGCTGCCAGGGACAGCTAAACTGAGCTCACGCCAGCCAGCGTGGACCGAGCCCCCACCCCGCCAGCCTGCCGCCTGCTGCAGCTCCCCGATTGGTCTCCTCCCGCCTTCCTGGTAGCCGGGAGCCCAGGTTCCAAAAAGATGATGTATTTTTGGGTATGTACCAAGCATGGACAGCCGGGTTGCCCTCTGGGCTCCCGGCAGATCTGGGAATGAAATGTTGGGAAAGCAGAATACGTGTCCAGCTCCCTCAGGGCCCACAGGGGTGCTGGGTCAGAGTCCTCCCAGACAGGAAGCACTAGCCACAGGGGACAGACTCCCCTCAGGGGCCCTCAGATGCCCATGGGCCAGAACAGGCAGCTGGGCCAGGCTGGGAAGTGCCCTGCTGGGCTGCGCTGTCCCTCCTCTCTCTGGGCACCTCCCCTGCCTGGTCTTAGGAAGACCTTTGCGAATCCCCAGTGTGAACTTGAGATGCACGCCAGGCGCCCGCCAGCACCAGCTCCCCGCTCCCTCACCAGGCTCTTTCTCCCTCCTCCTCCCCTTTGGGCTACAAAGTCAGGCAAGAGAAACTGGATCTTGGGAAGAAAGATGGGACCAGAGCTCTCAGCTCAGAAACCCAGGAAGCTTGCCCTGGAGCAAGGAAATCCCAATGCCCAGCGCCCACCTCGCAGACTCCCCCTCCCCCTATCGGTGCCCCTGCCCCTCTTGGCAAACGAGATGAGCCTGGCAGGGGTCATGCTGGGGGTCTGGGCCAGTCAGACCAGAGAGGACCCGGGGAGGCCACTCATGGGGGAGGACCATCAGGCAGTTAAATCAGGCTGAACCAGGAGGACAAGGAAAGGCCTGGCCAGCATGTGCGTGAGTGTGCCTGAGTGTGCGTGAGTGTGCGTGAACAAGCCTGTGATGTGCAGGAGTCGGCACCCCGGGATCATCAGCTCCACACCAGTGGTTTGGAAAGTGAGAAGAATTTCTTGTGCTTTCCCTGTGGGCTAGCTCTTCCCCTGGGCCCAGTGCACATGCCCCAGCCCAGAAGCATCTCCCAGGTGGGGCTTCTCCTCATCAGGTAGCTTGGCCCAGGCTGCCCTGCGGTGCCACCCTCCAACCCTGCCACCAGCAGAAGTCTCAGAACCCTGGAGCCCCATCTGGAGGGGCTGACCTGGGCACAGGAGCACGGGTCAGCAGAAGAGCCCACGGCAACCATGCACAGGGGGTCAGGCAGCTGTGGTCAGCCCGGAGCTGGTAGCCACCGGGGCCAGCTACACCAAGTCGGTTAGCCTATTGCTACCCAGGACAGAATGGGTCCCAGACGTGCCCAGGTTCCTAGGGCCACCCCACCTTCACAAAAGCCAATGGTCTTGCTGAGAGTGCCCTGGTGTCCCTGAGTCCCTTCCTGCTCATCAAGGCTAGCTTCAGCAGTCACCAACCCAGGGACACCCCCAGGTGTCCCCAGGGACACCAGCGAGCAGGAAGGACCCCTCTCCCTGTGGCCTTCCTCGGGCACCAACCTGATGGGTCTGGGCCTGTTAACAGGGAGAGCCTGGGTGGCTGGGCCCCAGGAGAGGTCCATCCCGCCTGCTGTCAGTCCTCACAGGCTCACCTGGCCCCGCTGGGGGTCCTGCTCCCGCAACACCCAGCCCCAGCTAGGCTCCATCTGTCCTGGCCACACTGGCCTGGCCGTGGGGGACACGTGGAGTCTCCCTTGCTGAAGCTGCCTGGCTGCTTAGAGCAGAGGTGGAAGCCTATCAGGAGGGTCCCCGCTTCTCGACTGGCTCCATGGGTGATGAGGACCCCAGGCACTGGCTCCCCAGCTCAGCTTCCAGGCTGAATTGAGAGCTGTGTGAAGGAGGGGCTGCAAGAGAGAAGCCCCCATCCCCTCTCCCCGGGCTCCCACCAATGTGGGAGATGCTGCCACTCCTAAGTGAGACCCCTCAGGACACCCCAGGGGCCCGTTGCCCAGCTGATGGACGTCCACATGCTAACTCAGCATGCCTAACAGGTCTCCTGACCTGTAGACTCACATTTCCTCCTCTGTCCTGCGGCCTGTGGGAGGTTCCATCATGCACCCAAACCCTTGGAGTCTCCCTGACTTTTTTCCCCTTGGTCCTGGGGACTGAACCCAGAGGCACTTCACCACGAAGCCACATTCCCCCCAGCCCTTATTATTTTTTATTTTGAGACAGGGTCTCACTAAGTTGCTCAGAGATTCACAAAGTGCTAGGCTGGCTTTGAACTTTCGATCCTCCTGCCTCAGCCTCCCGAGTCGCTGGGATTACAGGTGTGTGCAAACGCTCCGGGCTCCCTGACCCTTGGCAGGCCCAGCTCCCAGCTTGTGGTGGCCAGCAGGTTAGCCTCCCTCCTTGCAGTCTGCTTGCCACCCACCCCTCTCCCCAGCCCAAGTTCCAGCACTGCCTGCCCAGCTCAAGTCTAACTGGTGAAGCTCAAAGTTCTTCCTGATGAGCCCACTCAGCTCCAGCCTCACCCCCAGCTCCTCCCACATTCTTAACTCCAAACTGGGTTCCAAAGCCAGTCCAAACACTGCAGGCTCTGTCCCAATTAAAGCACCCTTGCTCCCACACTGCTCTCCTGGCTCCCACTTTTCTGTCAGGGGACACAAGGGGCCAGTGAAAGGCAGCTAAGTGTCACCGCTTCCAGGAAGCCCTCCCATCCTCTCTGTGCTGGCACACTTAGCTGAGGTGCATCGTTACTCCTCCGTCGCGCTCCACCAGCCTCCTGAAGGTCCCTGGCTGTGTCTTGCTCAGCTCCTGTTCCTGGTGCCTGCACCGAGTCTGCTTGGCTGGGCTCAGGAGCCTTGAACCCTGGGGTGCAGGAATGAATGAAGGACGACTGTGTGAATGGCGTCTGCTGTAAGAGGCAGGACGGGGCCTGGCGGTTTGCCTGAAGCCACTGCTCCACAGGGACCCTCCTCTCCAGCCTCCTCCAGCCCAGCTGCCCTTTGACTGAGGGTCGTCCCAGTGACCACGTGCCTTCCCATCCAGTGGAAATGGCTTCTCAAGGGTGGCACTGGAGGTACTGCTGTCCCCCTTTAAGGCTGACAAGTCACAATGGACAGTTCCTGTCCCTTTGGCAAATGGGAGAGTGGTAAGCCGAAGCCAAGGGCCCAGCTTGGTGATGGAGGGCTTGGGTGCAGGGCAGACCTCCCCTTGGTAGAGGAGGATGTGGAGGTCCAGGGGAGGGGAGCCCCTGCTTGTGTGAGGCGCCTCTGTCTTTGGACTTCCACCTGGGGGTCCACCTGGAGGAGGGGAAGGAGGGGCCCCGTGGTGGAAGGGCCTCCTTGTCTGAGCAGTGGACCCAATGCCAAGGGCTGGGCAGGGGCTGGGCCTCCCTCAGGTCTGGTCTGGGATCCGGCTCTGCCCCTCAGCTGCCGGGTGCCATTGCTGCCCGAGTTACCAAACCCCCCCAGCCTCAGGTGGCTCGTCTGCAAGATGAGACCTCAGTGCCAACGCAGGCGGGTGGGACGAGGGGCCATGCCCAGCTCAGGGGAAGAAGGGACATTCGCTGGCAGTCAGGGTGTCCTGGCTGGGCATCTGCTTCCTCACCCAGCTGGGCTCTGCTCACAGCCGCGCTGAAGGCCCCCCACTGCGGGGTTCTGTGCTCATGGGCAGGCGCCCAGAGCCCTCCTCCCTGTGGGAGGCTGTCCCCCTCCCCTGACCCTCCCCCTGACCCTCCTGCCATCCCTCATCCTGCTGCCTGAACACTGTCCTTCCTGGTCCCCCCAGATCCTCCTCCACCCCAAGCTCTCCCCGGGTCCTGGTCTGCGAGACCCTCCCACTCTCGCCTCTGTGGTCTTTGTCTTCATCCCTGGGGGTGACACCCTGTCCTTGTGCAGACCACGCGTCCTGAGAAGGCCGTAGGCCATGGAGAGTGGAGGCCCTGAGCCTCCTCACAGGTGGGGCCTCCTCAGGACCATGACAGCCAGGGCCAGACCCTGCCTCCAACTCCAGAGCCCAGGTAGCCATGCTGTCGCACCTCCCGCTGGGCTGAGGCCCCTTGGGGAGAGGGAACAGGTGTCTGACCCCGCAGGACCCCAACACAGTTCCACCCCACCTCCCTACTCCCAGCTCTGACCTCTATTCAGGAGCTCCAGACACTGGAGCCCAGAGCCCACAGCCCCAGAGTCACTTCCACCTGCCCCAGAAACAACGGTTTGGGCCACAGGTCAGGGCCACACGTGTGCGGAGCCCGAAGCAGACATGGCCTCACTTCCGGCCAGGTTGCTTGAACTTGGCCACTCGGCGTTGAGGAGTCAGGCTGGGGACAGAGCCAGGAGCAGCCGTGGCTGACCCCAGCCCCTGATGCCCCCGGGGCGCCTGCTCACCAACCTCCACCCAGGATGCCCGCCCGCCCCATCTCACCCTCCCTCCGGCATGTCTGATTCCCACCTGGGCGTGCCTTAGGGCCCAGTTCTGCTCCCTCCCGTGCTCTCCCCTCCATCCTGGGTGTCCCGTGCGGCCTCTCATGCGTGGGACCCCAGGCTGAGAACTCCATGTGCACAGGAGATGGTCTGTGCTGTCCTCCCAGCGGTGTCCTGGGAAGAGGGGGGCTTGGAAGAAACCTGTGCAGTGGTGGAGAAGAGCGAGGGGCAGAGGGAGGCTTTTCTTGACCTGAGCATCGGAGCACAAGCAGGGGCACTTCGCAGAGGCACCTCCTGCAGAGGCCACACTCAGGCCCAGAGTCACAGGTGGCTCCCTAGGTGATGAGGACCCTCCCCTCTGGTCTCTCCACCCGGCGTCAGCATTGCTGGGCTCAGCCAGATGCTCGGGGCAGCCAGGGCCAGGCCAGGCTGGGGATCCTCGGTCCACAGGGAGGTGCCCTGGGCTTTGCTCCTGTCCATGGAGAGGAAGGGCAGGGGGTGAGCCACCTCTATCCATCCTGGCAGCCCCTTTCCTGGTGGCAGGAGACTAGATAGGGGCGTGCAGCTCCCAGCGGGTGGCTTCATAAGTGACTGGCAACAGGCGGAGATGCCAAAGCAAAATGTCTCCAAATTAGCGGTAATTGCAGGAGAAATAAAGAGCAAACAGGGCGAACTGAAGGAGGTGTTCTATAAATATTATGTTTTTTAAAGTTTGCCCTGGAGTAATAGGAGCTGTTTAAACGCTAATGTCCTGTCTGTGCATTTAAAAAGCCTGGTAATGAGGATTTAGTGTCTGTTTCCTGGGCCAGAGGTGCTGGGGCCCTGCATTTCCAGCCTCCTCTCCCGGGCTTCCCAGAGGGCCACCCCCAAGGATCAGAAAGAGCCCTTCGTGGGTCCAGACCCAGCTCACCCCTGCCTGGGGGCCTGGGCCCTCCCCCCACCAGCAGCCCCTTCCTGCTCCCTCCGACCCCAGCCATCTCCCCCTGCCCAGCGTCTGCATGGCCTCTCTTCCCCTGTCCCTTGCACCTCTTTCTGGGCCACCAGAGCTGGACAGCAGCATCCTCTTGGTCACATAGATCCAAAAGGGTGGCACCACTTAGATATAAGTGGCTGCCCCCCTCCCTGGTCACCTGGACCTGCAGACTACCCTCTACCTGACAAGGAGGGGGCATGTCCAGTGAGCCAGGGGACTGGCTCTGCTAGGTGACCATTCTGTGCCATCTGGTTGGTTTTATTAAAGGTTACTAAGCAAAGTGCTCGCTCCAGCTGGTGACAAGGTGTTGCCTCTTTGCGTCATGAATGAGCATGTTGAGATGCCTTCACCTCACGGCAGAGCAGGGGCCTGTTCTGGGCCAGAGACCCCCACTCTGGAAGTTCTGGAGGAGTGGGTCCCCGGGGGGCTGCGTCGTCAGTCATCAAGGGAGCAGTGATCTCCGTGGGATTCTGTCCTCCTAAGCCCCCGTGTGCCGGGTTGGGCAGGGCCACACAGGTGGCCGTGGGATGGTTGGTAGAAGCGCAGCGGGTCTGCTCTGCTGGGCACTTCGTGTGGGCACAGTGTCTTGATTCCTCCATGCCCACAGCCCCCAAACCCAGCAACACCCCACAAAGAATGGCTGGGGACCCCCTGTGGACTGTGTATGGGGCGCTGTTGTCCCCAAAGCCAGGCTTCCTGTGCCACGTGCCGTGACGTGTGCTTGGGGCACAAGAGTTCCCAGTGTTAAATCTGACGAGGGGTCGTGGACAGGACAGATTGTGTCCATCATCTCATTGGTCACCCTGAGTTGACACACCGTCTGGGGTGCTAGGTGGCCCTGGGGTTAGTGGCCCTGTGAAGGCTCGGAGCCTCACAATGGAAGGACTTAGAAAGCTAGCGGCCAGTGTGCTCAGGAATGAGTGAGGAGGGAGGGCAGCAGGGGCCTCTGAGTGGGCAGGGCCCGGGAGGAATCAGGCTCACGGTGGCAGTGGCCTGGGGCAGGTCCCTGGAAGGAGCTGGGAGGTGAACATTTGGGGATCTGTGGCCGCTGGGCAGGGGGGGAGGACGGCTGGCCAGCGAGCCTCCTGGTGGTGCTCTTGCCCCACATCCTTCAGAGTTCCCGCAAGGAGCCAGAGAGGAGAGAGGGCCCTCTGCCCCCGCGACCCTGACCTGGTCACAACAGAAACAGGACCTTTCATCCTTTCTCCATGACTTCTAAGTGCTCCTCCAGAATGTGGCTGAGGTGACAGCCATTTCCAGGTCCCCCCAGGGAGGCAGCCACTCCTGAGGGCGGGGAGGGACTCCCTCCTGCTTCAGCCTGTGGCTTGCTACCCCCCGGCCTCCTCCTCCTCCTTTTCTCATTCTCCCTGAATTTGGGCACAGTGGGGGACATTGTGATTCCAAAGGAGCAGAGAAAGTCCGGGCTGTAGTTGTGGCTGACGCCCTCAGGGCTGGGGAAGGACTGAGGTTCTGGAATTTTCTGGTACAAGAAGCAAGTCACTCTGGAGTCCAGTCTTTGGGGCTGATGGTGACCTGGGGGGAGTGGGCAAGTGTGGGCAGGAGTCACAGACAGAGCCAGGAAGCCAGACCTGAGCCCTGGAAGCAGGCTCCCTACAGGGGTCCCACAGGAGGGGGAGACTGGGGACGGGCGCCAGGGGAGCCAGAGTGCAGGGGGCGGGGCAGCTGCATGGTGGAGAGGCAGACAGAGTGGGGTGCAGGCCAGGCTCCTGGCTCAGGCCCAGTTCCCGAGAGCCTGAAGTGATTGCAGCGAAGAGCCGAGAAGCTTTGGCCCTTCACCCAGTGCCATTTGTCTTGTCCCTGGCATGGTCCTGGATCCTGAGATGGGGCCACGCCCCTGGTGTTGGTCAGCTCCCCAGATGCAAACGTGGCAGTGCCGGAGGAGGGAGGGGCTCTGGCAGAATAGCTTAGCTTCTGAGGCCCCAGAGGACCGGAGCTGGCAGGAACTGGCCTGTCCAGACCGTCCGGGTCCAGTGGGGGCTCCCTGAGGGCAGGGCCTCGTCTGCCTTCCTCCCCACTGTAGTCCTGGCCACAGGGCCCTGGCACAACATGGGTGCCCTGCAGATGTGCACCAGGGCCAAGTGCTAGTGTGTGCTCCAGGGAGGCTGCCCGTGGTTCTGTGGGTATTTGGAGACCCGTGCCACAGAGGGAGGCACTACTGGGAAGAGGGACTTGTGGATGGAGATGGCCAGGGCCTCCGTCCTGCCGGACAGGCCCTGTAGCTGCACCCCAGGGTCTGACCCTAGGAAGGAGGTGGCCCTAGCTGGGTGGTGGGCAGGGGCTCTGCCGAGCTCTTGGGAGGACAGGCATGTCCTCTGCCCCTGGGGCCAACCACCTAGAGCCACCCCCAGGTGCTCTGCTGAAACCAGGGCTCAGCTCACTGTGATTCAGACTTAATTACGGAGAAAGCCCGGATTAAGGACCCTCCATTCATCTCCTGCCGGCTGCAGCTTGTCAGCAGCTTGGATTTGGAGCGTTCTGCTCATGGTTCCGGAGGACAAGTCTCAAGACAAGATGGGCCTTGGCAGGGGCAGAGGTGGGGGCTGCACCTCGTGGGAGCTGATTCGGGCCCCATGCCTCCCCCATGATGGAGGCCACCACCCCCACCAGGACACAGCACACCCGTCCCACACCAGCCTGTCTGGGCGCCCTGCCCACCAGGAAGCCTGTGTCCACCAGCAGCCCTGGGCATGGGGAGTGCACTGAGCCACAGGACCAGGAGCGGGGCGGGGAAGTCCCAGTGGTGACTGTGCCCTTCCCTGTGCCTGCACACATCCCCCCACCCAGGCACAAGACCTGCATGTGGCTCCCACGTCGCCTGCCCCTGCCCTGCCTGGAAGGGCAAGCTGGCCACCCACCCCAACTCCACCACCCCTCTCCTTGGCCTGGAGCTCAGGGAACAATGGGGGATGGGGGGAGCAGAAGAAACGCTGCCGGCAGCACCCCTGTCCACAGGCAGGAAAGAGTTAAGGGAGTCCTGCCGATGGGACAGAACGCAGCCTTCAGCCCTGGTACCACAGAGGGTGTCTGAAATTCGGGGGACAAGTAAGCTCGGATCACAGCTGAGCGAAAGTACCTTCACACAGAGCTGGGGATCAGACGTGGCTGCCCAGGAGAGGACAGGGAGGTGCTGGGGGAAGAGGCAGGGTCTCAAGGTACAGGAACCTCGTGAGAGGGGGTCTGGGCCCACTGCCCTCCACACAGCTGGCCCTGCACCAAGCCTTCAGGCCGAGGTGAGCACGCACCCTCTGCCTCTCGCTGTCTCCACCGGCAGCTTCCCTCCATCTCTTTTTGTTGTGCAAACACTATGTGCAGAGACCTGGCTGGGCACCACCTGAGGCAAGAGGAGGGGAGTCCTCCGCGGGGCAGCGGGGCAGCGGGGCAGCGGGGCAGCCGCACCTGCAGGGAGCTGGCATGTCATTCTGGGGCGTTTGGAATGCCACGGTGGGAGCTGAGTTTGAGTCCCGAGCATCTCTGTTGTACTTGGTGCTGGGCCCTGGAGACGTGACAGTGAGGAAGGCCCGCCTCTGCCCCCTCGGAGGTCCCCCGGGCAGGAGGCAATGTGCAAACCCAGCACGGGGGCCGCACACTGTGGGCACCCAGGGGAGCTGCTCCTGGGCAGGGAGCTCATCTCAAGTGATGCCTGCCGGAGGGAGGCCTGAGCGGCACCAGGAGCCATGGCGAGATGAGGGGCCTGGGGAGGGGGCAGCGGAGCACCTGGGCAGAGATGGTGAGGTCCTGGGCCTTCTGTAAGGAGAAGCAGGGTCAGAGGAATGTGAGACCCCCTGGCTGGAGAGATTCTGGCTCAGGGGCCGTCACCCCCCAAGAGTGCCCGCTCACCTTGGCTGCGGAAGGGGCATCTGCCAGCCAGGCAGGCACCTGTGCCCGCGGCCTCCCAGGGCTCCTGCATTTCCCCGAGAAGGCCCGAAGCTCGCCCTTGGAACACATGCCTGGGAAACCAGCTGCAGCAGGAAGCTGCGGAGAGACAGAGAGAGGACGCATCTGAGGTGGGAGACGCCAGCAAGGGCCCCCCTTTCCCTGGCTCACCTTTCCCAGCCCCTGCACTCTGCCCGCAGACCACCAGGGAGCCTGGGAGGTGGCCCAGGGGTCCTTCCAGGTGGTCAGGGCCTCTGGGCTAGTGGCTTGCACTGGTGCATGTGGCAGAGACAGTCCAGCCCCGCAGGAAAGACCAAGAGCCTTGGTCCCATGCCTGTGTCAGGTCTTGAGAGTCACAGAGTGGGGCAGGTGACTGGAGAGCTGGTGCTGGACAGTGATTGGCTGTGCCTAGGCACGTCACAGTCACCCAAACAGGGACTTCAGGGTGTTTCTGCAGTGACTGCAACTAAGGCTTTCCTGGAGCAGCAGGGAGAAGAGGGGAGCCAGGTGAGAGCAGAGACCCCGAGACCTGGCCAGGGAAGGGCCACCCACCCAGCCCAGCCAGGCTGCACAGCCGGGCCTTGGAGCCTGCCGTGTTTTAAAAGGAAGAACCAGGACACTGGTGGATTACGTAACCAAGCAGATGACCACTCCTGCTCTGGGGCAGGACTGGTGCTTGGAAGGAGCTGAGGGAGAACACGGCATGGAGAGGATGAGTGGGAGCCCGGGAGCAGGTGGCCAGGGCACGTCCCATGAGGCAAGCCCTGCCAGAGGGAGCCTCTGGGACCAGGCAGATGCTCCCCTGAAGGAGGTCCCTGGCTCCAGGGCTGGGGCGAGACGGAAGGGCACCCAGGTCATGACAGCAGGGCTTCTTCCAGAGTGTCCTTTTGTCCAGTGGAAGGACCTCATAGTCCACTGGCCGAGCAAGCCAACTCACCTGGTTGGGGCGTGGCCTGGGAAGCATCCCCGTTGGACTTACAGGGGCTCTGGTTCCACTCAGGAGCACTCCAGGCCTCCCTAGAGAGGGGCACCCTGTCCTGGACGAAGTAGGGCAAGGCCAGCACCCACATATCCAACCAAGCCCCGCCCCCAACTCTGGCCTCTGGCTGTGGAGCAGAGGGAATGAATGAGGGGACACTGGATCTGACCCTAGGAAGGAGGTGGCCTAGCTGGGTGGTGGGCAGGGGCTCTGCCAAGCTCTTGGGAGGACAGGCATGTCCTCTGCCCCTGGGGCCGAATGCCAGCAACCACCTAGGGCCACCCCCAGGTGCTCTGCTGAGCCTTGGCAGCGAGCCTTGGCAACTGTGAGAAAGGTCTTCACTCTGTACCGGCTGCTGTGACGGGAGAAAGGAGCACTTGGTCCTGTTGGCCGAGACCCTGAGAACCCTCGAGTCCAGCAGGGTGGTGGAGCTGGCTGTGCCGCCTGTGCTCTGCTCTCCAGAGGGAAACCACCTGTCAGTCATGGCGCTAGGCAGGAGCACCCTTACCCAGCAAGCACTCGAGAGCGGCGAGGAGAGGGAGCTGTGGGCTCCTTCCTCTTGGAGTGGGAAATTTCAGATATCAGGACTCCGCCCAGGCAGAGCTTGAGATGAGGGCTTGCCCACAGGAGGTTCACTGTGGGGACATCAGGATGAAGTGGGGTGGGAGGAAAGCCAATCAGGCATGTGATGGAGCTGCTTGATGAGCCTGGGGCTACAGGCCTGCGGGGACCCTGTGAGGAGTCGTGGGGAATGCGCCCCCAGCCGCCCAGCTGGGGTTGGAAGGGTGAATGTAGACCGCTGGGCAGGGTCGGGCCAGGACTCGCAGCACACCAGGGCTGCAGCTTATCCGGCCTCCCCCACAGGCCATGGCCCAGGGAGGCAGGGCTCTCTGGCTCAAGAGGACAGTTGCTCTCAGCCTAAGAGGCCACAGGCACAGGCTGCAGCAAAGCCTGGAGAGGGAGGTGGGGCGGGACCCAGGCGGTGTCTGAGGCGGCCCACCCTGGCACCCCCACACTGTCCCGTCCGTGTCAGAGATGTCAAGGCAGCAGCCACCCCAGAGTCAGCCCTGCGTCTCTCTTACTGAGAGGTGCCACCACTGCTCCCCACCTCCGACCCACCATCACGTCCTTATAGCACCATTAGGAAATGTTCACTGCATCCTGCAGCCCTGTCTTGCTCTGGGACCTACTCAAAACAGGTAGCCCGTGGCAACAGCGGACGGAGAAGCACACCCAATGTCAATGTCCACTACTTCCACCTTCTGACGGGCCGTGAGTTCTGTGCCCTTTCCTGGTGGAACGGCAGGTTATTGCTGGCCTTTACATAACCTTCACGGGACTCTCCCAGGAAGCCCCAGACTCATCCATGTAGCAAGCCGTGGGTCCCCCTGAGGTTCATCCGTTTCGGTCATTGTCATGGCACACAGACGAGTCTCCCCAGGCAGCCAGCAAACTCACCTACTCCTCACGTCCAGTCCCACGAGCATCGTGGCCTCAGGATAGCGAATGCGCTTGCTTTTCTCTGGATGTACGGTGACCAAAGTCTTCAAGGCTGGGTTGTGACAAAGAGCTAGAGATCCATCCCAGCCTGCGGTGAGGTAGTGCGCAGGCATGGCTGTCCTTCCCGTGTAGGGGCGCGGCCCTCTGCACGGTCCTCACTGGCAGGGATCGGTGAGAGTGCATTTCCACATCAGTCACCACCCAGGAGCAGCAGAGGCTCTGTGGTCTGCGCCACTAAATTAAAGGCTGCGGCCAGTGTTGGGGCTGTAGTAGGTCCAGTTCACAGAAATCCACTGTTGTCCACCGTGATTCGCCCGACTCTCGCAGGGGCCTTGGAGGTGATGAGCAGGCACACAGTGAGGCCGCCCTCCGTGCTCCCGCTGAGTGTTTGATGGTAGATACACTGTGGCAATTTGCAGGATGAGCTCTTTTCCTGATCTGCGCTCGCACCAGGGCCTGGAGGAGTCTCCTGTGCCTCCCCTTGGCTCACCTCGGTCAGGGCACCCACAGGTGGGTTATGTCAGGTGCTAAGTAGATTCCTCTGAACTGCATACTCAGTCCACAGAGCAAACCACAGATGGGCCCCTGAGGCCACCAAGGGGGACTTGGGTCAGGAGGTCACGACTCTGGCTTCCCATGGACCCCACTCGACCTGGTGGCTATGGAGTGTCCCAGCTTACTGGTGTCCGACTGCCTTCAAAACGTTGGGAATTTCCTTTCCCCAGTGCATAGGTTCTCTGGACAATGTCGCAGGCCCCTCTGGGGAGGGAGAGGGGCCTGTCCTCAAGTACACTGCAGTGACTCTGCAGTCTTCCCTGGTGCCCCTTCCACCCAGAGGCTCTGGTCTGAGGATGGGCTGAGCCTGGCCAGTCTCTGCAGTCTGCCACTGTGCTGACAGATGGACACACTGGCTCTTGAATTTCTTCTGACTGCAATTCAGACAGCACCCTCGTTGGCCACCGGTCATCTCGTCCCCAGGGGCACCAGGGTCTATTAGCGCAGACCCTGCACCCCAGGGTCCCTGGCCATCACCCAAGCCTTGCTGACCGTGATGGTATTTATGTTGACCTGGCCTGTGGAGGTTAAATGGGACTATCCAGTCTGCTTCTCTGGAATCTTCTCACCCCTGTTGACACGAAGGAGCTGCTGATGGGTGTCTCTCCTGACGACTGGCCTGGCCTGCAGAAAGCACTCACCTCAGCCTTCCAGACGCCAAGGTGCCCCTCAGCCATGCATGTCTTGCTGCCCAGGTGAAGGCAGCCACCCTGGCCCTCCTGGGAATGGCCATTGCTGGGTTCTCTGCCTACACCGCCCTAGGCCTTCAGACCCACTGCCTCACTGACTGAAGGCCAGGGACGTGTCTCTGCCCCCAGGGAGCTGTTCACTGCACTGCCTCGGGTGTCCCTGAGCCATGGACACTCCTCCCAGGTCACTACCTTCTCCCTGTCAGGACTTCCGTTCTCCTTCCGGTCCCTCCCCCACTGTCCCCTCTCCCTCCTGCTCCCTGGCTGGTCTTGCAGCTCTGTGGGAGTGTGGCTAATCTCCTGGAGCCGTCCCCTCTTGGCCTGGGCTCACCCTGACCAGCCCCTGCTCTGCGGTGATGAGGGAGGGTGCGGCAGCTGCAATGTGGATGAGCCTTGTCCAGTAGAGAGCTTCTCTGTCCAGGTCCTTGCTGGTCCTCCCAGTGAGAAGAGCCAGTTTTCTTCTAGAAAAGGGAAAGGGCTGCTCCTGCCAGCCCCAAGGGCTCAGAGGAGCCAGGAGTGCAGGATTCCTGGGCCATCCAGCAGACGTCCTTATCTGGGGTCACGCTCTTCCTTGTTGGGCTGACTTTGGTGGACGTGCTCTGTGTGCGCGTCCAGGCTCTGTTGTATCTGCTGCCCTTGCAGTTGAACACCAGGGTTTTCGGAGATGAGGTCTGCTGACATGCGTGGAGGCCCGTCCCTGGAGTTGACAGCCCACTAACCTACGGCTGTCATCTTCCTCCAGACTTCTAGATCCATTAACAAACGCAGCCCACCCCATGGTCCTCACCATCGCCCTGGCCCAAAGCTACCGCACAGCTGCCGCACATCCAAGCCCCTCATGTCCCCCTGCCCCCTCTCCACCCTCCGCCATCCAGCGTCCCCCTGATGGTGATGCTCTGACATGCCAGCTGTTGTCACTCTCTGTTGGTCCCCAGAAATGGGGTCCTTAACCCCATCTGACCAGCAACTGTTCCAGGTTCAGAAGCCCATCCCCAGGGGCCACTTTCGAAGCCACTGTAGGAGCAAACTGCCTTAGCTTGGGTTCTCCCCAGAAAGCAGGCCGAGAGAAGTCCTTGCAGGCAGGCGTGTGCTTCGGGGGGTGTCCAGGAGGAAGGGGTCGGGGAGACCAATCAGGGAGCGAGGGCACCTCATTGAGGGCGCGTTGCAGAGATAGCACCACTGTGGGCAGTGGGCCTCAGGCCCAGGAAGGACCCAGTGAGGGATCAGCCTGTCCACCTGAGGGATGGAAAGGGTGCCCTCCACCAGGTCCCCTCTCCGTCTGGCCGAGGATTGCTGCCCTTCCGGGTCAGCCAGTTTGTCAGCTTGGCTGAGTGGACCAGCAGGTGTCCCACGTGGCAGTAACAGAAAAGCCCCGGACAGAAGGTGAGAGATGAGCTTGTGCGGCGAGGGCTGTCAGCCTGCAGCTGTGCGCTGATGGGTGGGGCCTGGGAGGTGCGTGATGCGGAGGATCTGGGGTGGTCTGGGCAGCGCCCTGCCTGCACCCCCCTCTTCCTGTGTCAGCACTGGAGAATTGCCAGCCGCCCCACAAGGGGGGGCACTGTGGGAGCTGTGAGCCATGGTGTTGGTGGGATCTCTGTGAGCTGTGAAGCTCTACCCTCGTGGAAGGGATTGGCAATTGTGTGTGAGGGTGGCAGTTTGGGCATACCCCAGCGTTGTCCTGGGGCTACCTCTTCTGCCAAGTGCACTCTGGTCCCCAGGATCCTCCCCTCTGCCTGGCCACCAAAGGCCCCTGTAGACCACATAGCCACAGGGAGCGTCCCGTCTCGAGTGCAGGGTGGCAGGGCACCCAGGCTGTGAGCTTCTCCCCCAGAGTCCTCCCAGGTCTGAGCCCTGCCCCACTCCACCCCCGTGCCAGGGAAGCCTTGTCATTGCCTCGGAGAGCACCCGGGGGACTGAGGGCATTCTCCCCATCATGACTGCTAATGTTCCAGAGACGTGTGTCATCACCCAGAGATGGTGACAGCTCGAGTGAAGTGGCAGGAGGAGGAGGAGACGCCACTGCAGTGAGGAGGTGGTGTCGGTTTCAAGTCAAGCACTGGCTGGCTGCTGCAGGGAGGAGGTGCAGGGAGGTCTGAACGTCGGAGGCAACTTTTTGCAAACTTTGCTGAATCTGCCCCAGGCTCTGTGCTAGTCTCTCCCAGCCTCCAGTGGAGTCTGGAGAGTGTGGTGGAGAGGAGGCAGGTGGGAGGAGGGGGTGAAGAGACACACAGGGAGGCTTGTGCAAGCTCAGCACTGAGGCAGCCCACGTCCAGTAGCACCCACCGCGGGAGGGGCTGGCAGTAATAATAAAATCACAGTAATTACAAAAGTAATGGGCCCAACAGAAGCATTTTTGCATGTTCTAGAAAATATGGGGGAGATGAAGATAGAGAAATTGTGAACAGTTCCCTCTTAAGAGGGAACAGAAGTCACAAGCCCTTCGGGGTCAGGCAGGCAGGTTCAGGACCAGGGACAGCAGCCTGGCGGGCTCTCCACCCTGGGAATCCCACTGTGCTCCTGGTGGGAAGCTGGGCCACCACCCTGCAGGTGGCCACCACTGGGCTTCTTGGAGGGTTTCCCCACTCCCGCTCCGCCACCCAGGCCTTGCCCCACCATCCCTTTTAAAAGCACCAGAATCCTCTCTCTTGGTCCCTGGCCTCTGGAGCCAAGAGGGGCAGAGCTAGTCCAGCCTGGGCACAGAGCGGGCTGGGTGAGGGCTGGCTGGTTTGGGAAGTACCCAGCCTCTGCTGCCCTCCGTATTGCTCAGTCAGATCAGGATGGTTTTACACGTCGTGTTCTGCGTTTGCGTGTCCGGCAGGACGCGGGGGCGGGGGGAGAGAATGAGAAGAGGGGTCTGAGGAAGAACAGGGGAGCGTGGGAATGGATGGGAGGGCGAGGACCATGAAGAGTTGGGAGGGAGGGACGAGGTCTCAAGGGAACAGGGACGTGGCCGGCCCAGCCTGCCATCTCACACGGGATGGCCCATGGGAACAGGGGCCAGGTGGATTTCTCTTGCCCTGGCCTGCCCAGCACCCGGGGAAGGGGACCTTGTGACTTTTCTCTGCTTCCGTGGGGAGTCGGGGGTCCATAGCCGGTGGCCAGGTCAGCTTTCAGGTTTTGTGCCTTCCCCGGCAGGGATTGGCGCTGTGTGCAGAGTCCCTTTGTTTCTCTGAGTCTACGTGTGGGTTCCTGCCAGCCCAGCCCAGCTCTGCTGGCTACAGAGGCTCCCCAGGGACAGGTCTGTGAAACCTCGAGGTGTGGCCTGCCAAGGCCTCCCCGCAGCCCTGTTGGACCGGCAAGGAGCTGGGTGGTGTGGAGCCCGGGCTCGACCTGGCCACCTTCCCTGCAGGGTGCCCCCCCTCGGCTCTGAGCTGAGTTGGCCCCTCTTTCAGCTCTGCCCACGGTACCTGTCCCTTCTCACATTAGCGCCCAGGGCAGGGAGGGCTGGTGAGCGACACTGCCAATGCCCAACTCACCTGAAGTCCTGTCTTTGACACTCCAGGGTTGGACCCAGCAAAGAGGGCTCCCTGCTCTCCGGGGGCTTCGAAGCTCTCTCGGTTCCCAACAGGCTGACAGCTTGGTGGAGACCTCAAGGCCATCGCTTTGCTTTTATCTGCCCACTCTCTTTGGCCATCTGTCATTTCATTGAGGCTTGGACAGCAATTTGGGATGTTTTCGTGTGACAGAGACAGAAACCTGGGAAGCTTCAGGGCTGGACTGTCCACTGGAGCTCTCTGCAGCAATGGGAATGTTTTACATCTGTGTCAAGACACCGGTCACAGCCACATGGACCATTGGGCGGTGGAAATGAGGCTGGTACAACTGAGGGACAGAAGCTCTGCTTTCATTTCTGCTTAATTAAAGATTTAGAGGATTATTTAAGAGAGCTAATGACTTCCTGTTCAAGGTCACCTGTTCCCACCCCAGAGGTCATTGGCATCTCTTGGTGGACCACTGGCTTCAGACCATCCAGATGGCTGGCCGTGTCCTCTTCCTCGAATTCCACCTGGGCTAGTTCTCCTCCCAGAAGAGAAGGCTGAGGCCTGCAGCTCACCAGAGGGGCCATGGGCAGAGTGCTCAGGGGCACCCAGGTGTGCACTCCCCCACGTCTGGTTCTCCAAGGGAGGAGGGGTCAGGATGAGTGAGAAATGGGGAGGGAATGGGCACAGGCATGAACCCCCTGAAGGAGTGTGGCCCGTAGCAGCAGCTGGAGGGCAGTGTCTCTCTGTGGTCCCCAGAGTACTGAGGCTCACTGGCAGGGGGAGAGATGAAGTAGCTGGCCACAAGGCAAAGCCCCAGGCCCAGGTGAGAGGGAGGGCACTTGGGGAGCACCTTCTAGCACTCACAGCCGCAGGGCCTGAGTACCACTGCTGCAGAAAACTCTAGTGGACAGTCCTGCCCTGAAGCTTCCCTGGTCTCTGTCTCACAAACTCCCCCTGGTTTGCCCTTCGGCACGGCGTCTTCTCTGCGAGGCCAGCCCCCAGCTCTTCTCCAGATGTCCCTCTCTTCCTCCAACTAGCGCAGTCCACAGTCCACACCTGAGCTGCAGACTGCTTTCTGCTTCGTGTTCTCAGCGTCTCCTCGGGAGAGAATGTGACTCTTACCGCTGGGAAGCAGCAGGATATTAGGCATCAGGAAGCTCAGAGATCCAGAGGCTTCTCACATTCCCCAAAATCATGAGAGAGAGAGAGAGAGAGAGAGAGAGAGAGAGAGAGAGTAGCGGGTAGTGGCCTGGGCAATTAGTTCTGAAAAGTCCTTCACTTCCCCAGGCCTCTGTCTCCCCGGGGAACCTGTCTGTCTCACAGGGTATGTGAGGCGTGCTGGGGTGACTATGTAAAGGTACCCCTTTAACTGGGTACTCAGGCCCTGCGTCTGTGAGTGCTAGAAGGTGCTCCCCAAGTGCCCTCCCTCTGCACCTGGGCCTGGGGCTTTGCCTCGTGGACAGCAAGGAGAGAGCACTTTCCAGAAGCAGTGGTCATTCAGAGTTTGTTTCTGGGTCTGGTCCAGCATAGAGAATGACCAAGCGTCTTACCCACAGCACTCTCAGGAGGCAGCCCACCCACCTAGACCACCTGACTGAGCAAAGCCTTCCAGGCCAACGTCCCGAGCATGCTCGGATCTCAGAGGTGCAGGCCCACGCTGGGGCAGAAGTGGCCTTGGTTGCCTGGTGTCAGGGCAGGGCTCCCTCCCGTGCCTGGAGATCCCTGTGGGTTGCAGCTGCCCTGGGGGTCCAGTGGGGGAGGTCAGCCCCTGGTGTTTTCTCCTTCCCTCCCTGCTCTGCCATGGGACATGAGCGGCCATAGAGGAGTGGCCCAGCTAGACCCAGGCCCCCAGCCACCAAAATTCACCCTTCTGGAAAAGAATGCATGGAAAATATATCAGTTGAAAGAAATATCTACTTCCTGGTTCTCTCCTGGAGGAGTGCTCCAAGGGAGGGAGAGGGGGAGAGTGAGGGAGAGAGACAGACAGACACAAAGGCAGGAAGGAAGACTCAGGGGGAGAGGATGGAGAGCAGAGACTCGCAGACGGGCAGCCCCAAGGGAGCAGCCCATCTCTGCTGCTGCAGACCCCACCACTGCCTGCTCCTGGGCTCCCGTGTACTCCTCTGCCATGGCCACCACGACCCACCCCACACCAGGGCAGAGCATTGAGGCAACACAAAGTAGCCACCATCTTTCCTCCTGGCTAGACACCAAGAAGCCCCAGTGTCCACTGTTCCACGTGCCCTTGTGTCAGCGCCCTCCAGGTGGGGTAGGGTGTGCAGAGGTGGTCTGTGGCTGGTTTCCAGCCCGCAGATCCCAGCACGCTTCTGGGACACACCCCTCACCGCCTACCATTGGATTCTGAGAATGCAAACAAGTTTGAGCATGAGCCAGAACAAACAGTAATTAGGAAGGTAAATCCAACGCAAAAATAAGCATAATGCATTCCAAATTCAAATAAGAATTATTTGTGGACTCTCTGCTCTTTCTGAATTATCAGTGGAACGTTCCACTCCATTTGCATAGATAATTGAGAGTTAACTGTACTTTCTGTACCCAGGCCTGGGAGACAAGCAGGCCAATTCAGTCCACCTGGGTGGAGGGAGAGGGGGCTCCCCTGGCTGTCTCATGTGGCCACTGCGGAGAGGAGGGACCCAGAACAAAGCCGGGCACTTGGAGGCACTCAATAAATATTTGTTGAATTAATTAACATGACTTATTGATCATTACCGTGTGCCAGCTCCTTTGTCTATGAAATGGGGATTCAATACAAAGGGAGGTATCACCATCCTGTTCTTGCAGAGCAGAAATGAAAGTTCAAGATGTTGACTAGCTCGCCCAGAGCCACACAACGAGGGTCAGGGGCAGAGAGAGGCCCGGCTCCAGGCTGAGGAAGGCCCCTTCCCACTGGTAGAGGGCGCAGGAGAGAGGCGGGGCCGGGTGACTGTGGCTTAGGAGCCCAAGGCTGTCCAGGCTCAGCTCTGTTCCTGCTGCTCAGGTAGAAGAGACTCAGGCCCCACGTCCTGAGTCCCACTTTCCACTCTGGATGCTCCCCAGCCCTTCCTCCAGGACCTGGCAAGGGTGACAGCTACCCTCCCCCTCCTGCTCTGCCTGCAGAGGGACCTGTGGCAATGATAAGTGCTCCAAGGGAGGGAGAGGTGGCAGGTGTCCTGGGTACGTGCTGTCCCACCTGTCCAAAGCTTTATCACTGGGACAGTTATTGCCATGTCCTGTAGCACTGAACTGAAATCTCTGAGGCCTCTTGCTCCACCTGGGGAGCAATGTCAACAAGCTCAGCCTGGGGTCCAGGCACATGGGCGCTGGTGCTGGGGCATGGCCAGGGTCTGCCCGTGCTGGACTTCTGGCATGTCCTGGAGAGGAGGGGCAAGCACAGAAAGAAGCCACGCTCCACTCTCTGTGCCTCCACTGCTGTCCCAGCAGGACACAGGGACAAAATAGCAGGACAGAGGAGACAGAAACCAAGCCAGAGAGGGACCTCAATGGAGCAAGCCCTGTTACCGAGAGTCAGTTCTGGGAAAGGAGATCAGTGTGCCTTCTGCCAACACAGGCCTCACCATAGGAAGAGACCCAAGGGTGGCCCTTGGCAACAGTTCTGTCAATGGGAAGGTGGTGACCTGGTAAATGGGAAGTGTCCTGTCCCTGCTGCTGCCCAGCACTGTGGGTCAGTTTGTACTTTCCATCACCACATTTAAACAGAATGGGTGCGACTATTTTTATTAATGCACTTAACGCAACCTCACGCACCAGAAGCATCGTCATTTCCGCACGCAACTGACACACACGTTGAGTGTCGCTGTTCCAGCACTGAGCGGCCACGGGGAACCAGTGGCTCCCATATTGGACAGCACCAGGTCCAGCTGACATCTTGAACCAGGTGTTTTGCTCCTAGGTCCCCAGTCAGAGTCCCT